>NC_044979.1:143207448-143220759 GCF_008728515.1 Papio anubis
ATCCATCATGGCTTGCAGGCTCAGACTGGACTCTGCACCATCCCCAAGCTGGGTGCAGGCAGGAGCTGCTGTGCCAGGCCGGACCCACACTGTGGATGGTGTGGAGAGTGGAGAGTGAGACAGTCTGGGCTCACTACCACTTAAGCCTGCCTGCCTCCCATTTTTCAGGAGCCCTGTGCTGGTTTGCTCATTGAACTCCACAGGGCCTAGTGCTCTGCCTGGCCTCAGGTCCCCACTGCGCCGCCCACAGTCAGCCAGGTGCTCAGGGGCTCTCACTGGCTGGGCTGTGGGACCCTGAGACTGAGGCTCATCACTTGGAATCCAGCCCCTCCTCCAATCCCAGAATGGCCTGTGTGAGTGACAGCAGCTGGCTGGCACAGAGCTCTACCCTGGGTCTTTACACCCAACATTCAGTGGTTTCCATCTTTTCTTTCTTTTTTTTCTTTTTCTTTTTCTTTTTTTTAGAGGCGAAGATCTGGCTCTCACCAATAGCCCAGGCTGGAGAGATGCAGTAACTTCCGAGATCTCAGCTCACCAGCATCCGCTCGGGTTCCACATCGTCTCCTGCCTCCCGGCCTCCAGTAACTGGGACTGGCTCCTGGCTGGCCGGCTGGTGCTGTATTTTTAGTGAGACGGAATTTCACCGTGAATCTCGATCTCCTGACGGCGTGATCCAGCCGCCCATAGGCCTCCCAAAGTGCTGGGATGCAGGCGTGAGCACACCCATCCCGACCGCTCTTTCTTTTTTTCTTTTTCTTTTGGTGGGTCGCAAAACAAATGGCAGGCTGGAGTGCGGTGAAGCGATCTGCGGCTCAAAGCGCAAAGGGTTCCCGCCATTCTCCCTACCTGAAAGCCTCCCAAGTAGCTGCTGGAACTTCACCGGCCTTACTCCACCGCCCGCCAACTAAGATTTTGTATTTCCCAGCCAGAGGCAAAGGTTTCATTGTCAACCGGAGATGGTCTCAAACCTCTAAACCCTCGTGATCCACCGGTCTCAAAGTCGACAGGATTACAGGGCTGAGCCGCCCAGCCCTTTTTTTGGGGATAGAGTCTTGCTCACCAGTACTTGCCCCAGGCTTCAAGATTACGGTGGCTGATCTGCGGCTCCTGCAGAGCTCAAGCCCAGGGTTCAACCATTCTCTTGCCTCAGCCTCCCAAGTAGCTGGGACTACAGGCGCCCACCTGCGGCCGACTGGTGCTTTCTTTGTATTTTTTCTTAGTATTAGAGCCCAGGGGTTTTCACCGTGTTAGCCAGGATGGTCTCGATCCTCCTGACCCTGCGTGATCCGCCCGTCTCCAGGCCTCCCCAAAGTGCTGGGATTACAGGCTGAGCCACCCGGCACCCGGGCCTTTTTCAAGATGGGTCTGGCTCTGTGGCCCAGGCTGGAGTGCGGTGAGGGTGTAATCTCGGCTCACTGCAACCCCTCCCGCCTCCCACAAAAGTTCCACGCGGAAATTCTGCCACCTTGCGCCTTCAAATACTTCACGTTGGCAAATTGCCCGCCACATCACACCCAGCTAATTTTCTATATTTTTCAGTAAGACTAAAAGTCACGGAAATTACAGGTGTAGTCCACCACCAGCCTCAATGGATTTCATGTTAGATATTCCTGAGGCTTGGGGCGTACGTGTGGGACTCCTTCCTTACTAGAATTCATAATAGTATTAGTGGTTATAGCTTCCGTTGATTGAATCATTCCTCTGCTGGACGCCCAGATGCGTTATCTCGTTCAATTCATCATTTTGTTTGGCAACACTGATCAAGGCCGCTGCTGCCAGCGCTGTTTCTAGCGAGGGACGAAGGCCAAACAGGTCAGGCTGGGCAGAGGGCTCACGCCTGTAATCCCAAACACTTTGGGAGGCCGAGGCGGGCGGATCACAAGGTCAGGAGATCAAGACCATCCTGACTAACATGGTGAGATCCCATCTCTACTAAACAAAATACAAAAACTTAGCTGGGTGTGGTGGCTGTTGCCTGTAGTCCCAGCTACTTGGGAGGCTGAGGCACGAGAATGGCGTCAACCAGGAGGCGGAGCTTGTAGTGAGCCGAGATTGCACCACTGCACTCCAGCCTGGGCGACAGAGCCAGACTCCGTCTCAAAAAAAAAAAAGAAATCATACTGGATTAAGATGAGCCCTTAAATCCAACATGACTGGTGTCCTTAGAAGATGAGTAGAGGACACAAAGAGAGACGGTGGGGAGACGGCCACCTGAAGACGGAGGAGGACGTTGGAGTAATGAGCTGCAGGCTGAGGGACTCCAAAGATTGCAGGGAACCACCCAAGCTACGAAAAAGGTCAGCATGGTGGTTCACACCTGTACTCCCAGCACTTTGGGAGGCTGAGGCAGGAGGATCACTTAAGTCCAGGAGTTCCAGACCAGCCTGGGTAACACAGCAAGACCCTGTCTCTATTTAAAAAAATATAAAATTAAAAGGAAAAAGTGAGGGAGGATCCTTTCCTAGAGCCTTTGAAGGCAGCATGATCCACTGTCATCTTTATTTCCAATTTCTGGCCTCTGGAACTGTAAGAGAAGACATTTCTGCTGTTCACCCTACCCCTTTGTGACACTTTCTTAAGCCAGCTCTAGAAAAGGAATACACTTGCTTAGGGTCACCCTAGAAGTCAGTTCCAGTATTCAAACCCAGTTCTTTTTTCTTTTTTCTTTTTTCTTTTTTTTTTTTGAGACAGAGTCTCGCTCTGTTGCCCAGGCTGGAGTGCAGTGGCCGGATCTCAGCTCACTGCAAGCTCCGTCTCCTGAGTTCACACCATTCTCCTGCCTCAGCCTCCCGAGTAGCTGGGACTATAGGTGCCCATCACCACGCCCAGCTAATTATTTGTATTTTTAGTGGAGATGGGGTTTCACTGTGTTAGCCAGGATGGTCTCTATCTCCTGACCTCGTGATCCGCCCACCTCGTCCTCCCAAAGTGCTGGGATTACAGGTTTTTTTTTTTTTTAAATGATATTAATATTTTATTTTTTTGAAATGGATTCTCGGCTTCTGTTGCCCAGGCTGGAGTGCAATGGTGGTACCCATCTTGGCTCACTGCAACCTCCCGCCCTCCTGGGTTCAAGCACCTCCTGTCTCTGCTTCCCCATACTAGCTGGGATTACAGGTGCACCACCACGCCTGGCTAATTTTTTTTTTTTTTTTTTTTTTTTTTTTTTGAGGCCGAAGTCTCAGCTTGTCACCCAGGTTGAGGCAGTGGCCGGATCTCAGCTCACTGCAAGCTCCACCTCGGTCTCATTTATTCTTCTGCTCCTCTCAGCCTCCCGGTAGCTGGGACTACAGGCTTCCTCGGGCCACCTCCTCGGGCTAGTTTTTTGTATTTTTAGTAGAGACGGGTTTCATTGTTAGCCAGATGGTCTCTCGGATCTCCTGACTGGTGGATCTCACTGCCTCTGCCTCCCAAAGTTGGGATTACAGGCTTGAGCCACCGCCAGCCTCAGCCGTATTTTTTTTAGTAGACGGGAGCCACCTTCTGGTCAGGCTGGTCTCGAACTCCTGACCTCAGGTGATTCACCTGCCTCAGCCTCCCAAAGTTCTGGGATTACAGGCGTGAGCCACTGCGCCTGGGCTTTTTTTTTTTTTTTCTTTCTTTCTTCGTCTTTTTTGTAGAAAGAAGTCTTGCTGTGTTGCCCACGCTGGTCTCAAACCCATGGGACTCAAGTGATCCTCCTGCCTCAGCCTCCCAAGGTGCTAGGATTATAGGCGTGAGCCACTGTGCTTGGCCTCAAACCCAGTTCTTTTGATTTCAGAGAATGAACTTTCCCCAGGGATTTTTATTAGTAAAGTATTTTTATTTATTTATTTGTTGAGGAGACAAGAGTCTTGCTCTGTCATC
This sequence comes from Papio anubis, assembly GCF_008728515.1. Lineage (NCBI taxonomy): Eukaryota > Metazoa > Chordata > Mammalia > Primates > Cercopithecidae > Papio > Papio anubis. The sequence continues at coordinate 143,211,295 of NC_044979.1, forward strand.
CAGGCTGGAGCGCAGTGGCACAATCTCAGCTCACTGCAGCCTGGAACTCCTGGGCTCAAGCGATCCTCCCGCCTCAATCTCCAGAAAATGTTTTGTAATTTTTATAGACGGCGTGGGGGTTCTTGCTGTGTTGCCCAGGCTGGTCTGGAACGACTGCCCTCAAGGGATCCTCCCGCTTAGGCCTGTTGAAGTGCTGGAATTACAGGCGTAAGCCATCCTGTCAGCTCTAAGTATGTATGTATGCATCTATGAATGTATGTATGTACGTATGTTATGTATGTATTTTGAGACACTCTTACTCTGTTGCTCAATCTGGAGTGCAGTGGCAAGATGTCTGCTACTGCAACCTCCATCTCCCAGGTTCCAGCGATTCTCCTGCCTCAGCCTCCCGAATAGCTGGGATTACAGGCGTGCGCCACCACGCCCAGCTAATTTTTGTATTTTTAGTAGAGACGGGTTTCGCCATGTTGGCTGGGCTGGTCTCAAACTCCTGACCTCAGGCGATCTGTCCGTCTCGGCCTCCCAAAGTGCTGGGGTTACCGGCATAAGCCACCAAGCCCGGCCGGGTCTAATTATTTTAAAACGCAAACGCTTAAGTGTGAGGGCGCATACATTCATATTTACTTAGCAAATATGTATTGTCAGTGTCTATCACATTCCAGGGACAGTTTCAGGTATTGGGAAATCCTGTCCCTGCTTACAGTTTATTAGAGGAGGACCAAAAAAAAAAAAAGATACAGTCGGTCAGATGGTGCAAAAATCTATGGAGAAACACATAGGATGAGAAGGAAGTTTCGGGGTGTATGTGAAGGTAGAGAGGAGGCGACGCTATTCCATGAGGTGTGCTCAGGACCTGTTGCTTTTGCACACGAAAGACAGTGGGAAGGGCAAATGCAAAAGCCTGCCGGGGGGGAACGCGCTAGGCCGGCATCGGGAGGCCGGGTGGCTGGAAAAGAGCGTGCAGACGGCAGAGGGGGGTCTAAGAACGAGCTCAGAAAAGAGGCAGAGGCCCCTGGAGCCCTTCCTGCCTCCCTTGCGCTCCAGCAGCTCCTCGGGTGGAGCCACATCCAACATGGCGGCCGCCTGCGGTCCGCCTGCGGGCGAACGGAAGTGCGTGTCGGCGGGCGCCGGAAGTGACGAGAGCCCGCTCCCTGCGGGGTCTCGGTTGAGCCGTGGACGCGCCGGCTTCGAGCATCCCTATCCCGGCAGGTGGGAGGCCCCGGGGTTGCGGCTCCCGCTGCCGCGGCTCGGCCCCGCCAGCGACATGGCCAGCTCCGGAGAGGTACTGTCCGCGCCTGTCTCCGCTCTGCTTCTGCTTTGGCGGCCTCGGTCCCCCTGGGTTCTTCCATCCCGACCCGGGTTCCCTTGCATCCTTTCTATCCCGACCCCTACCCCGCCCGTCCTTCCCATCCCGACCCTGGCCTTGCCCCTGCTCTCGTCTTTCCCGCATCCTGTCCCTAAGACTCCTGCCCTGCCTCGGAAGGCACAAGCTGTCTCCCCTTTCGCTCGTCCATTCCTGATGCCAGAGTTGCCCCCGTCTCTCCGTCCCCTGAGGGTCCAGGCTCCTCCGAGGCCCCTTTCTCAGTGCCCCGTTTCCTTGGCTGGGCCCCTGCAGCCCTGGGACATTCCCCCTCCGTGCCCACGTCCCACTCCATCTTCTATCTCTGGATGCTCAGTTTCAGCCCCAACCCACTTCTCTCTGGAGCCTGCTTGCTGAATGACGTGGGGGGCGGGTGATGGAGGAAAAGCCATTTCATCTGGGGGACTTACGACGTACCCTGGAATTCTTTCCCAACACTCCCCAAATCTGGGTCCGATGGAGAAGCCCGCCGCGTCCCTGTAATGTGGTGCAAGGTATTGTCTCTGCAGACAGGGGTGTAGCGGGGACTCTAGACTCTGACTAGTGGCTTCCCCGTGATGCTTCCTGCCTATCTGTATGGGCACCTAGGTTGGTATCTGTCACTTTTCAGGACTCAGATCGTTGGGTGCACTTCACAGATTTAGGAGCTTGCCTGGGTTCTAGGGAGCAGGAGTGAGAGGCTCAAGTGTCTTCCTCAGAGTGATGGGGCAGGGGTCTGTGGAGATGGCTGGGGTTCGCTGTGCTCACCGCCCCTCTTCATTTGAAGTGAATTTGGCCTATAAATGACCCCAGTGGCTTCTTCATTGACACGGAACGGTATGTGGCCCAACTGCAGATTGATAAGATTGAAATGAAGATTCCAGTTAGCTGTGCGTGCTTGGGGTTAGGGAAGGAGGGTCCTGGTACCTTGGTCTTACAGAATTCCAGCTCAAAGGACCCTCTGTTCCTTTTGTTGTTTGTTTGTTTTTTGTTTTTCAGACAGAGTCTCACTCTGTCGCCCAGGCAGGCTGGAGTGCAGAGGTGCGATCTGCAACCTCCGCCTCCCCGGCTCAAGTGATTCTCCTGTCTCAGCTTCCCAAGTAGCTGGGACTACAAGCGTGCATCACAACACCTGGCTAATTTTTGTATTTTTAGTAGAGACGGGGTTTTGCCATGTTGGCCAGGCTGGTCTCAAACTCCTGACCTCAGGTAATCCACCCACCTTGGCCTCCCAAACTGTTGGGATTACAGGCATGAGTCACTGCACCCAGCTGGGCTCTGCTTTTTTTTGTTTGTTTGTTCCAGTAGCACTTCACATGGTTCAGTGCCTCTTTTTCTTTTTCTTTCTTTCTTTTTTTTTTGAGACGGAGTCTTGCTCTGTTTCCTAGGCTGTCGTGCAGTGGCGCAATCTCGGCTCACTGCAAGCTCTACCTCCCGGGTTCACGCCATTCTCCTGCCTCAGCCTCCCGCGTAGCTGGGACTACAGGCACCCGCCACCACGCCCAGCTAATTTTTTGTATTTTTTTAGTAGAGACGGGGTTTCATCTTGTTAGCCAGGATGGTCTCAATCTCCTGACCTTGTGATTCACCTGCTTCGGCCTCCCAAAGTGCTGGGATTACAGGCATGAGCCACCACGCCCGGCCTCAGTGCCTCTTTTTCTCGAGTATTAAAAATGATCCTATCAGGGCATGGTGGCTTATGCCTGTAATTCTAGTACTTTGGAAGGCCAAGGTGGGCAGATTGCTTGAGCCCAGGAGTTGGAGACCAGTCTGGGGAACATGGAAACCCTGTCTTTACAAAAATTAGCTGGGTGCGGCAGCTCACGCCTATAATCCCATCACTTTGGGAGGCCGAGCGGGCAGATCACGAGGTCAGGAGTTCGAGACCAGCCTGGCCAACATGGTGAAATCCCCATCTCTACCAAAAATACAAAAAAATTAGCCAGGTGTGGTGGCACATGCCTGCAGTCCCAGCTATCCGAGAGGCTGAGGCAGGAGAATCCCTTGAACCTGGGCAACGGAGGTTGCAGTAAGCTGAGATCACGCCACTGCACTCCAGCCTTGGTGACAGAGCGAGACTCCATATCAAAACAAAACAAAACAAAAAAACGAAAATTAGCTGGGTGGGGTGGTGTGCACCTGTAGTACTGGCTACTGGGGAGGTTGAGGTGGGAGGATTGCTTGAACCTGGGAGGTGGAGGTTGTACTGAGCTGAGATCATAGCACTGTACTCCAGCCTGGGCAAAAGAGTAAAACTGTGTTCTCCCTAAAAATGAATAAACCAAAAAAACCCTACAGAAACTCTCTGGCTAGGCATGGTGGCTCTTGCCTATAATCCCAGTGCTGTGGGAGGCCAAGATAGGAAGATTGCTTGAAGCCAGGAGTTCGAGACCAGCCTGAACAACATAACAAGATCCCATTTCTACAAAAATTACAAAATTAGCCTGGTGTGGGGGCATGCGCCTGTAGTCCCATCTACTCGGGAGACTGAGGCAGGAGGATCACTTGAGCCCGGGAGGCCATGGCTGCAATGAGCTATGATTGTGCTACTGTACTCCCGCTTAGGAGATGGAGTGAAACCCTGTCTCAAAAAAAAAAAAAAAAAAAAGTAAATAAAAAATGCTCCCTGTTCAAAACGCTTTCCTGCAGTGGTGGGGAAATCATTACAGTTTGTCTGATGAGACTGGAAGGGGAGACCTGGTCAGCTGTGGAAGGCAGTGAGTTAAGTGTGCCTGGAGAGTACTGGGAGGGCTTCCCTGAGGAAGGAGCTTTTGAGCTGAAGTTTGAGAGTGTAGCAGTTTCCCTTGCTTGGTGGCATGTCTGGTCAACGGGACAGCTTGTGCATAGACTGGGTGGCAGCAGTGCTGTGTCTCAAGGGACGGCCTAGAAAATGCCAAATAGATAAGCAAAGCCCTAAGAAGAGGGGCACTGAAGAAAGAGTAAAGACCTTAACATCGTTTATCCCTTTAGATCACGCCTGCGATTGAACACTTTTCAAATTTCTTTCTTTTTTTTTTTTTTTTTTTTTTTTTTGAGATGGAGTCTCGCTCTGTAGCCCAGGCTAGAGTGCAGTGGCCGGATCTCAGCTCACTGCAAGCTCCGCCTCCCGGGTTCACGCCATTCTCCGGCCTCAGCCTCCCGAGTAGCTGGGACTACAGGCGCCCACTTTTCAAATTTCTTGCTGTATTGCTTAGGCTGATCTCCAACTCCTGGGCTCAAGCTATCCTCCCACCTTGTCCTTCCAAAGTGCTGGGGTTATAGGTGTGAGCCACCGTACCTGGTCAGTTGGTGTTTGTTGTTGTTGAGACAGGGTCTTGCTGTGTCACCCAGGCTGGAGGGCAATGGCACAATCTTGGCTCATTGCAGCCTCTACCTCCCGGATTCAAGAGATTCTCCTGCCTCAGCCTCCCAAGTACCTGGGACGACAGGTGCTTGCCACCACGCTGGGCTAATTTGTGTATTTTTGTAGAGACGGGGTTTCACCACGCTGGCCAGGATGGTCTTGATCTCTTGATCTTGTAGTCTGCCCGCCTTGGCCTCCCAAAGTGCTGGGATTACAGGCGTGAGCCACCGCGCCTGGCCAATGAACTCGTTTCTATACACTTGTCTAGTTTCAGTAGTTGTCAACACATAACCCATCTGGGTTCATCTCTGTCTCCCCTTCTCGCCCGACTCTTTCCCACCTCTCCCGTCCTCCGTGGATTAGTTAAAGCACATCCCAGACATCTTACCAGCTGATTTGTGAATTCTGTGATTTCACTGGGTGCCTGAGTCATAAATAGGTTAGGGCCCATTCTTTATTTTTTTGTTTTTATTTATTTATTTCTTTTAAGACGGAGCTTCACTCTTGTCGCCCAGGCTGGAGTGCAATGGCACAATCTTGGCTCACCACAACCTTTGCCTCCCAGGTTCAAGCGATTCTCCTGCCTCAGCCTCCCAAGTAGCTGGGATTACAGACACGTGCCACCACGCCTGGCTAATTTTTGTATTTTTAGTAGAGATGGGGTTTCACTATCTTGGCCAGGCTGGTCTCGAACTCCTGACCTCATGATCCACCTGCCTTGGCCTCCCAAAGTGCTGGGATTACAGGCGTGAGCCACCATTCCTGGCCCATTCTTTATTTTTATTTCTCTTTTTCTTTTTAAAATTTTTCATAGAGATGGGGTGTCACTATGTTGCTCAGGCTGGTCTCAAACCCCTGACCTCAAGTGATCCTCCCACTGTGGCCTCCCAGATTGCTGGGATTATAGGTGTGAGCCCCTGCACCCAGCCCAGGCTAGGGTTCTTTCTGGGAGGAGATGTTTTTTGGCAGGTAATAAGATTTTAGATCCTTCTTTTTTTTTTTGAGATGGAGTCTCGCTCTGTCGCCCAGGCTGGAGTGCAGTGGCATGATCTTTGCTCACTGCAAGCTCCGCCTCTTGGGTTCACGCCATTTTCCTGCCTCAGTCTCCCAAGTAGCTGGGACTACAGGCACCCGCCACCACATCTGGCTAATTTTTTTTTTTTTTTTGAGATGGAGTTTCACTCTTGTTGCCCGGGCTGGAGTGCCATGGCACTATCTCAGCTCACTGCAACCTCCTCCTCCCAGGTTCAAACGATTCTCTTGCCTCAGCCTCCTAAGTAGCTGGGATTACAGGCATGCGCCACCACGTCCGCATTTGTATTTTTGTAAAAAAAATACAAAATTTTTTTGTATTTTTGTAAAAAAAATACAAAATTTTTTTGTATTTTTAGTAGAGATGGGGTTTGTCCACGTTGGTCAGGCCAGTCTCGAACTATTGACCTCAGGTGATCCGCCCGCCTTGGCCTCCCAAAGTGTTGACATTACAGGCGTGAGCCACTGCACCCGGCCCCTGGCCAATTTTTTTGTATTTTTAGTAGAGACGGGGTTTCACTGTGTTATCCAGGATGGTCTTGATCTCCTGACCTCGTGATCCACCTGCCTTGGCCTCCCAAAGTGCTGGGATTACAGGTGTGAGCCACCGCACCCGGTCAAGATTTCAGATCTTAATTTTGCTTAACTTTTGAAAAAAACTAGGCTGGGCACAGATCACTTGAGCTCAGGAGTTTGAGACCAGCCTGGGCAACATGGCAAAACTCTGTCTCTACAAAAAAAGGGTTTTGAAAAAACTGAAATGTTACATATTCTGAAAAGTACATAAAACACAGAGTTTAGCGAATAGCTAAACTCTTTAAACCACTTTCAAGTTGTCATTATAGCCGATGGTTCCTAGTGTGCCTGGTAAGCACATTCCAGGGCCTGCCACTCACACCAGAATTGGAATTTCAGGAGACCCCAGAAATGAGGTGCCTGGTCCGGACCTGTCTGGAAACCCCAGCTGCCCTTTCCTGGTGGTGGAGGGAAGGGAGGTTCTGGGCTTACCCCAGGCCTTGTGGCAGGCATTACTCGTCGTTTGACCTCTAGTCAGTTACCTAGATTTTATTTTTGGAGACAGGATATCGCTCTGTCGCCTAGGCTGGAGTGCAGTGGCGCGATCATGGCTCACTGCAGCCACCACTTCCCGGGTTCAGGTGATCCTCCCACCTCTGCCTCTTGAGTAGCTGGGACTGACTCTAGACACGTGCCGCCATGCCCAGCTAATTTTTTTTTTTTTGGATGGAGTCTCCCTCTGTTGCCCAGGCTGGAGTGCAGCGGCGCGATCTCAGCTCACTGCAACCTCGACCTCCCAGGGTCAAGTGATTCTCCTGCCTCAGCCTCCTGAGTAGCTGGCACTACAGGTGCATGCCACCAAGCCTGGCTAATTTTTGTATTTTTATTTTTATTTTTATTTTTATTTTTTTTGAGACGGAGTCTCGCTGTGCTCCCAGGCTGGAGTGCAGTGGCATGATCTCGGCTCACTGCAAGCTCCGCCTCCCGGGTTCACGCCATTCTCCCGCCTCAGCCTCCCGAGTAGCTGAGACTACAGGCGCCCGCCACCACGCCCCGGCCAATTTTTGTATTTTTAGTAGAAACGGGGTTTCACCATTTTGGTCAGGCTGGTCTCGAACTCCTGACCTCGTGATCTGCCTGCTTTGGCCTCCCAAAGTGTTGGGATTACAGGCGTGAGCCACAGTGCCCGGCTCAACTAATTTTTTGTATTTTTTTGTAGAGACGAGGTTTTGCCACATTGCCCAGGCTGCAACTTGGGTTTTTTTTTTTTTTTTTTTTTTTGAGACAGAATCTTACTCTTTCGCCCAGGCTGGAGTGCAGTGGTGTGATCTTGGCTCACTGCAACCTCCATCTCCTGGGTTCAAGCAATTCTCCTTGCCTCAGCCTCCCTAGCAGATGGGATTACAGGCGCCTGCCACCACGCCCAGCTAATTTTTGTATTTTTAGTCGAGATGGGGTTTCACCATGTTGGCCAGGCTGGTCTCGAACTCCTGACCTCAAGTGATCCGCCTGCCTCAACCTCCCAAAGTGCTGGAATTACAGGCATGAGCCACTGCGCCCATTCTGCACCCTGGTTTTTGTTTCCTCTCTAGAGCTTGCCACCTTTTTTGGTGCAAGGTGCCTTAACAGAGTTGCGTCCAGAAGCCTAAGTTCCAGGGAAATGACTCAACTCACCCTCCCAGCAGCCGCCTCCTAGGGTCCTCTGGCCAGAGATGGAGAGTGGGCGTGGGGGCCCATTCGAGCTACTTCCTGGGCCAGCTTCTCTTGTCTGGGCATCACCCCCGAATGCCTGCCCCAGCAGGTTGGGTGCTGGCCCCACAATTGCATTAGAGGTCTGGCCTGAGATGAAACTTCTTGTTTTTTTTTTTTTTTTGGACGGAGTCTCGCTCTGTTGCCCAGGCTGGAGCGCAGTGGCACGATCTTGGCTCACTGCAAACTCCGACTCCCGGGTTCAAGCGATTCTTCTGCCTCAGCCCCCCAAGTTGCTGGGATAGTTGCTGCAGACAGTAGCCCGCCACCACGTCTGGCTAACTTTTGTATTTTTAGTAGAGATGGGGTTTCACCATATTGATCAGGCTGGTCTTGAACTCCTGACCTTGTAATCTGCCCACTTCGGCCTCCCACAGTTCTGGGGATTACAGGCGTGAGCCACCGCGCCCAGCTGAAGCTTCTCTTTTATTTGGGGCACAGCATGTGGAAAAAATGATGCTGTGGCATTTGCTGGGGCTGGGTGGAGAGAGCTGGAACTGAATTCCTGACATGCTGTCTCCCCCTCTCTTTTTAAAAAAAATTATTGTGATTTCTATGCGGTTTTAAGAAAAATTCAGTATGATAGTGTAACTTTGGAATCCATATGATGCTGGAGTTTTTTTTTTTGTTTTTGTTTTTGAGACAGAGTCTCGCTCTGTCACCCAGGCTGGAGTGCAGTGGCATGATCTCGGCTCACTGCAACCTCTGCCTCCTGGGTTCAAGCAATTCTCATGTCTCAGCCTCCCAAGTAGCCGGGATGACAGGTGCCTGCCACCGCGCCTGGCTAATTTTTGTATTTTTAGTAGAGACTGGGTTTCACCATGTTGCCCAGGCCTGTCTCGAAATCCTAACCTCAGGTGATCCACCCATCTCAGCCTCCGAAAGTGCTGGGATGACAGGTGTGAGCACAGCATTACAGCGCCTGGTCCAATGCTGGAGTTTTTAAGAGTATTTTGTCCTAAGTTCTCACTCTTACTACGTGAGCTCTGTGATGGCATTCTCATAAATCTGCAAATCGGGAATTGGGAGGGGTACAGTTCATTCCTTGATAAGGATTGTTCCTGGTTCTGATAAGGATTGTCCCTGGTTCTGATAAAGATTGTCCCTGGTTCTGATAAAGATTGTCTCCTATTCTGATATTGTCTCTGATTCTGATAAAGATTGTCTCGGGCCGGGCGCGGTGGCTCAAGCCTGTAATCCCAGCACTTTGGGAGGCCGAGACGGGCGGATCACGAGGTCAGGAGATCGAGACCATCCTGGCGAACACGGTGAAACCCCGTCTCTACTAAAAAATACAAAAAACTAGCCGGGCGAGGCGGCGGGCGCCTGTAGTCCCAGCTACTCGGGAGGCTGAGGCAGGAGAATGGCGTGAACCCGGGGGGCGGAGCTTGCAGTGAGCTGAGATCCGGCCACTGCACTCCAGCCCGGGCGACAGAGCCAGACTCCGTCTCAAAAAAAAAAAAAAAAAAAAAAAAAAAAAAAAAAA
>NC_044979.1:143220859-143273359 GCF_008728515.1 Papio anubis
GGGTGGGTTCCAGGAATCTGATTTTTATTTATTTATCTTTTTTTTTTTTTTCAGTTTTTTTTTGAGATAAGGTATCTCTCTCTGTCATCCAGGCTGGAGTACAGTGGCAATATCCTAGCTCACTGCAGCCTCAACTTCCTGAGCTGAAGCGATCCTCCCACCTCAGCCTCTTGAGTAGCAGGAACAACAGACGCATGCCACTGTGTCCCACTAATTTTTTTTTTTTTTAGACTAAGTCTCGCTCTGTTGCCCAGGTTGAATGCAATGGCGTGATCTCGGCTCACGGCAACCTCTACCTCCTGGGTTCAAGTAATTCTCCTGCTTCAGCCTCCTGAGTAGCTGGGATTATAGGCGCCTACTACCAGGCCCAGATAATTTTTGTATTTTTTTCTTTGGTTTTTTTTTTTTTTTTTGAGACGGAGACTCGCTCTGTCGCCCCAGGCTGGAGTACAGTGGCCGGATCTCAGCTCACTGCAAGCTCCGCCTCCCGGGTTCACGCTGCCTCCGCCTCCCGGGTTCACGCTGCCTCAGCCTCCGGAGTAGCTGGGACTACAGGCGCCCGCCTGATTTTTTGTATTTTTTTAGTAGAGACGGGGTTTCACCGTGTTAACCAGGATGGTCTCGATCTCCTGACCTCGCGATCCGCCCATCTTGGCCTCCCAAAGTGCTGGGATTATAGGCTTGAGCCACCGTGCCTGGCCCTCTTTTGTTTTGAGATGGAGTCTCGCTCTATCACCAGGCTGGAGTGCAGTGGCACTATCTTGGGTCACTGCAACCTCTACCTCCCGGGTTCAAGTGATTCTTCTGCCTTGGCCTCCAGAGTAGCTTAAACTACAGGCACGCGCCACCACGCCTGGATAATTTTTGTGTTTTTAGTAGAGACGGGGTTTCACCATGTTGGCCAGGCTGGTCTCGAGAACTGACCTCGTGATCCGCCCACCTCAGCCTCCCAAAATGCTGGGATTACAGGCGTGAGCCACCACGCCCAGCCTGTCCTAATTTTTTTTTGAGACAGAGTGTTGCTGTGTCACCCAGGCTGGAGTACAGTGGTGCAATCTTGGCTCCCTGCAACCTCTGCCTCCCAGGTTCAAGTGATTCTCCTGCCTCAGCCTCCTGAGTAGCTGGGACTATAGGCGCCTGCCACCAAGCCCAGGTAATTTTTGTATTTTTAGTACATACGGGGTTTCACCATGTTGGCCAGGCTGGTCTCGATCTCTTGACCTTGTGATTTCCCCACCTTGGCCTCCCAAAGTGCTGGGATTGCAGGTGTGAGTCACTGTGCCCGGCCTTGTCCTGCTAATTATTAAAATATTAGGAGGCAAGGCAGAAGTAAGTTTCGAACCTCTGACCCTCATGACCCTCATGGGTGCTTACGGGCCATGTCCTTTGGTTTCCGTGTGGCTTTCTCTTTTGGAGGATGGAGGGTACTTCTTTGTTCCCAGGGAAGAACAGGTGGGACACATTTCAGGACACCCATCTAGGGCCTGGCGAGGGCTTAGCGGGATGGGAAGCCTGTCTGGAGAGGGTGAGAGGACGGTCGCGGTCAGAGTTCCCAGGAAACCTCTGACACCTGCGTGGGGTGTGCAGCCAGGCTCTTCCTCCACAGCCTTCATGGTTGCCATGGCAGCAGCCAGGCTTTGCAAAACTCAGAGCTTCCATCCAGGCAAATATGTACAGGAAGCAGGAGCAGGCTGGAGCCAGAGGGTCGTGTAGACACATTCCCTGGAAAAATGATGCAGTCGAGATGATCCCAGGCACTCTCTCCTCAGCGTGGTCTTTACAGAGAGCAGCTGCTCTGAGAAGCTCCCCTTGGTAAAGCCTTCTGCCTTCCTTTGTCCCTGATTTGGGGACTTCATGTCTCATTAGGTCCAGCTCTTCTCCCTCTTCATTGTATAAACCAAAAAGGCATCAGGCATTTTGACTCAGGCCCACATGAGGGAAGAACACCTTGTAATTTGCCAGATTTTAACTACAGCAATGCAAAAGGAAGTGTGCATGGCCAGGTCTTCCGGAGACTCTCATGCCTGAAAGATAGCGTTTTTGGAGGCAGATCACTTGGGGAGGCCAGGAGTTCAAGACCAGCCCGGGCGCCGTGAAACCCTGTCTTCTAAAAACACAAAAATTAAGCTGGGCATGGTGGCACAGCCTTCAATCCTGGCTTCTCGGGAGGCTGGGGGCACCAGAAATCAGCTTGAACCTCTTGAGGTGGGTTGTAGGCATGAACCAAGATGCCTCCCTGCACTCAGCCTGGGCCACAGAGTGAGACTCTTTCTCCAAAAAAAAAAAAAGAGACACAGGCTTGTGATTGGCTCAAGCCTGTAATCCCAGCGCTTGCTGGGAGGAGGCGAGATAGGTAGGATCCACGAGGTCAGGAGATCGAGACCATCCTGGCTAACAGTGAAACCCACATCTCTACTAAAAATACAAAAACTGGCCCTTGGTGGCTCAAGCCATAATCCAGCACTTTGGGAGGCCGAGGCGAGAGTAGGATCACGAGGTGGGAGATGGAGACCATCCTGGCTAGCAGTGGAAAAACCCGTCTCTACTAAAAAAATACAAAACTAGCCAGGCTGAGGTAGAAGCCGAGGTCTATGAAGTCCCAGCTACTCGGGAGGCGAGGCAGAATAAAGCGTGAACCGGAGGCTGCAGTGAGGCGAGATCCGACCCACTGCACTCCAGCCTGGGCGACAGGGAAGCTGAGACTCCGTCTCAAAAAATACAGCAGCGAGGTGGCCATTGGTAGCGCTGTAGTCCCAGCTACTCGGAGGCTAGGGCAGGAGAATGGTAAACCGGGAGGAAGCCGGAGGTTGCAGTGAGAGCTGAGATCGGCCACTGCCTCAGCCTCAGGCTGACAGAGCCAGACTCTGTCTCAAGGGCGGGCGGTGACTCCCGCAATCCCAACACTTGGGAGACTGAAGACCGAATCACTTGAAGGTCAGGAAATTGAGTGAAACCCTGTCTCTACTAAAAAGATTAAAAATTAAGCTGTGTGTGGTGGCAGTTGCCTGTAATCCCATTTGGGAGGCTGAGGCAGGAAAATTGCTTCAACCTGGGAGATGGAGGTTGCAGTGAACCAAAGATTTAACGTCACTGCACTCCCACCTAGACGTTGAAAGCAAGACCTTGTCTCAAAAAAAAAAAAAGAAAAAAAAAGAAGAGGCCGGGCATGGTGGCTCACACCTGCGATCCCAGCACTTCGGGAGGCCCAGGAGTTCAAGACCGGCCCGGGCAGCATGGCAAGACCCTGTCTCTATTGCCAACAAACACCCTTTGGGGCTTGGTAGGGGGATCACTTGCCCAGGAGTTTGAGATCAGCCTGAACAACATAGGGAAACCCTGTCTCTACAATAAAACAAAAAAATTAGCTGGACAAAGTGGCATGTGCCTGTGGTCTCAGCTACTTGGGAGGCTGAGGCAGGAGAATCACTGAAGCCTGGAAGGTGGAGGTTGCAGTGAGCTGAGATCATGCCATTGCACTCCAGCCTGGGCAATAAGAGTGAGACTTCCGTCTCACAAAATAAATAAGTAAATAAATAAAGACATAATGATCTTTTTTTTCTATCTTTGTTTTTGAGAGGGGCTACAGAAACACAGCTCTATAATTGGGGTTTTGAAGGATTTTGAATTCTTTGTTATGCAGTTGAGATTTTTAGTAAAAGCACTTTCTTTCCCATGGATAAGAGCTTCTCTTTGCTCCTCTCCCTAGCTGCAGGCTGGGCTGACAGTCATCCTTGGGGATCCTGTGGGAATTTGGTGTCCCCCCTTATTTTCAGGACATATCCAATGATGATGATGACATGCACCCTGCGGCAACCCGGGATGTGGAGACGGGGTCCACCTCCTGGGGTTCTCTGATGAGATTCTCCTTCACATCCTGAGTCACGTCCCCAGCACAGACCTGATTCTGAACGTCCGGCGTACCTGTCGGAAGCTCGCAGCCTTGTGCCTTGATAAGAGCCTCATCCACCGTGTTTTTGAGACTATCAGGTGAGTAGGCGTGGGGGCAGGAGATAAGAAACAAGCTAGGCCGGGGTAGCGGTGGCTCAAGCTGTAATCCCAGCACTTTGGGAGGCGAGGCGGGCGGATCAAGTCAGGAGATCAAGACCATCCTGGCTAACCGCGGTGAAACCCATCTCTACTAAAATACAAACTAGCGGTGAAGTGGCGGAAACCTGTGGTCAGCCTTCTTTCGGGGAGGCTTTGGGAGCAGGAAGAATAAGTAAACTGGGGCCCGGAGCTTGCAGTGAGCTGAGATCCGGCCACTGCACTCCCAGCCTGGGTGACAGAAACCAGACTCAGTCTCAAAAAAAAAAAAAAAAGAAACAAGCTAGATTTCAGTCTTTAAGGACTGGGCACAGCCTGCCAGTGGAACCCTGTGTGCTGATGGAAAGGTGGTAGTCACTCCAAGTCCTGACTGGCGCTGTCTGCAGGATGCATTGAGGGACAGAAGCAAGGGGCAGAAAAGTGTGGGTGGTATGCCGCCTGGGGAGAAGGGCGCAGATGTATGTGTACCTCGTTCTGGGAGGGAACCTAGGGCCTTGGGAGTCGGGGAGAGGGGTTGGAGACTTGCTTTCTGGTGGATCCCTAGGAGTGGAATTGCTGGGTCACAGGAGAGGTGTTCGATGTTTCTTGTAAAGTTAAATATGCAGCTCTCCAGTGGTGCAGTGGGAGGGCACCATTTTACACCCCCTACCAGGATGCGGGAGTTCCAGTTGCTCTGCAGTCTTGTCAACACTTGGTACTGTCAGTTTTTTAAGTTTTAGCTATTCTTTTTTTTTTTTTTTCCTTGAGACGGAGTCTCCTTCTGTCGCCCAGGCTGGAGTGCAGTGGCGTGACCTCGGCTCACTGCAAACTCTGCCTCCTGGGTTTACGCCATTCTCCTGCCTCAGCCTCCCGAGTAGCTGGGACTACAGGCGCCCACCACCTCACCTGGCTAGTTTTTTTGTATTTTTTAGTGGAGACAGGGTTTTACCATGTTAGCCAGTATGGTCTCGATCTCCTGACCTTGTGATCCGCCTATCTTGGCCTCCCAAAGTGCTGGGATTACAGGCTTGAGCCACTGTGCCTGGTCCGGGCTAATTTTTTGTATTTTTAGTAGAGACAGTGTTTCACTGTGGTCTCAGTCTCCTGACCTTGTGATCCGCCTGCCTCAGCCTCCCAAAGTGCTGGGATTACAGGCGTGAGCCACTGTGCCTGGCCTGTTTTTTTCTTTTTTCTTTTTTTTTCTTTTTTTTGAGACGGAGTCTTGCACTGTTGCCCAGGCTGGAGTGCAGTGGCGCGATCTCGGCTCACTGCAAACTCCGCCTCTTGGGTTCACACCATTTTCCTGCCTCAGCCTCCCAAGTAGCTGGGACTACAGGCGCCTGCCACCACGCCCAGGTAAGTTTTTTTTTTGAGACAGAGTCTCACTCTGTCGCAGAGGCTGGAGTGCAGTGGCACTGTGTCGGTTCACTGCAACCTCTGTTTCCTGGGTTCAAGCAATTCTCCTGCCTTAGCCTCCCATGTAGCTGGGATTACAGGTGTCCACCACCACACCCGGCTAGTTTTTATATTTTTAGTAGAGACAGGGTTTCACCATGTTGGCCAGACTGGTCTTGTACTCCTGACCTCAGGTGATCCGCCTGCCTCCGCCTCTCAAAGTGCTGGGATTACCGGTGTGAGCCACCATGCCCGGCCTCTCTCTGCTAATTTTTTGTACTTTTAGTAGTGTTAGCCAGGATGGTCTCGATCTCCTGACCTGGTGATCTCTCTGCCTCCACCTCCCAAAGTGCTGTGATTACAGGCGTGAGCCACCGTGCCCGCCTACCAAACCATTTTCTACCATGGCTGCACCCCTCTACCAGTCCCACTTAGCTGGGTACTCTCGACTCTTGGCTCCAGGTCAGTGTGCGGGCAGGTAGACAGGGAGAGGTGGGGAGCTTCCCTCCCGGTGGAGCCGCTGCACTAGGGGGAGTGTGCACACTGAGGGTTGGAGACCCCTAGGTGCCTTCAGCCCTTTCCTTCCTCTGCCTGCCCTGCCCTGCCCCTGTCCCGCAGGCGAGCGAGGACAAGGTGAGGCAGCTGGTGAAGGAGATCGGCCGGGAGATCCAGCAGCTGAGCATGGCTGGCTGCTACTGGCTGCCTGGCTCCACTGTGGAACACGTGGCCCGCTGCCGCAGCCTGGTGAAGGTGAACCTCTCGGGCTGCCACCTCACCTCCCTGCGCCTCTCCAAGATGCTCTCGGCCCTGCAGCACCTGCGCTCGCTGGCCATCGACGTGAGCCCCGGCTTCGACGCCAGCCAGCTGAGCAGTGAGTGCAAGGCCACGCTGAGCCGCGTGCGGGAGCTCAAGCAGACGCTGTTCACGCCCTCGTACGGCGTGGTGCCCTGCTGCACCAGCCTGGAGAAGCTACTGCTGTACTTCGAGATTCTGGACCGCACACGCGAGGGCGCCATCCTCTCGGGCCAGCTCATGGTGGGCCAGAGCAACGTGCCGCACTACCAGAACCTACGGGTCTTCTATGCGCGCCTGGCCCCCGGCTACATCAACCAGGAGGTAGTGCGGCTCTACCTGGCTGTGCTTAGTGACCGCACGCCTCAGAACCTCCACGCCTTCCTCATCTCCGTCCCCGGCAGCTTCGCGGAGAGCGGAGCCACCAAGAACCTCCTGGACTCCATGGCGCGCAACGTCGCGCTGGATGCCCTGCAGCTGCCCAAGTCCTGGCTGAACGGCTCTTCCCTCCTGCAGCACATGAAATTCAACAACCCGTTCTACTTCAGCTTCAGCCGCTGCACCTTGTCGGGCGGCCATCTGATCCAGCAGGTCATCAACGGCGGGAAGGACCTGCGGAGCCTGGCCAGCCTGAACCTCAGCGGCTGCGTCCACTGCCTGTCCCCAGACTCGCTGCTCCGCAAGGCGGAGGACGACATCGACAGCAGCATCCTGGAGACGCTGGTGGCGTCCTGCTGCAACCTGCGCCACCTGAACCTCTCGGCCGCCCACCACCACAGCTCGGAGGGCCTGGGCCGCCACCTCTGCCAGCTCCTGGCCCGGCTGCGTCACCTGCGCTCCCTCTCCCTGCCTGTCTGCTCCGTCGCCGACTCCGCGCCGCGCGCCGACCGTGCGCCCGCCCAGCCCGCCATGCACGCAGTGCCGCGTGGCTTTGGCAAGAAAGTGCGCGTGGGCGTGCAGTCCTGTCCCAGCCCCTTCTCCGGCCAGGCGGGCCCCCAGCCTTCTTCCGTGTTCTGGTCTCTGCTGAAGAACCTGCCCTTCCTGGAACACCTCGAGCTGATCGGGTCCAACTTCTCCTCCGCCATGCCGCGCAACGAGCCCGCCATCCGCAACTCGCTCCCGCCCTGCAGCCGCGCGCAGAGCGTCGGAGACTCGGAGGTGGCCGCCATTGGCCAGCTGGCCTTCCTGCGGCACCTGACGCTCGCACAGCTGCCCAGCGTCCTTACGGGCTCCGGGCTGGTCAGTATCGGCCTGCAGTGCCAGCAGTTGCGGTCCCTGTCGCTGGCCAACCTGGGCATGATGGGGAAGGTGGTGTACATGCCCGCGCTCTCAGACATGTTGAAGCACTGCAAGCGGCTGAGGGACCTCAGGTGAGGGGGCCACGGGGACCTCCCGGGCCTCTGCTGGAGGCTGGCGGAGGGAAATGGGGCGTTTGCGTGGAGCTTGCAGGCAGCGCTGCCGCAGGCCTGCCCTCCAGGAGCCCAGAGGCTGGGGCGGGGCCTCGCCGCGTGCCACGTCGGTCTCAGGGGGCTCGGGGGAGAGCGGCATCTGGAGGAGCCGGGGGTACAGGAGGCGGATGTCTGAGCTTAGCATTCTTACTCCTGATCGTGTTTGAGTGATTGCCCGGCCCTACTGTGAGTCATCCTGTGTAGTCTTCTCACGAGCCTGCCAGGTGTGTTATTGTTGCCACTCGGCAGAGCTAGTAGGTGGGAGAGTCAGGATTCGAACCCAGGTCTTTCTCACCTGACTTTGCAATGCAATTCCTTTTTTTTTTTTAATTTAACTTTTATTTATTTATTTATTTTTGAGAGTGCAGTGGCGCCATCATAGCTCACTGCAGCCTCAACCTCCTGGGCTCAATTAATCCTGCTGTCTCAGCCTCCCGAGTAGCTGGGACTACAGGCATATGCCATCATGCCTGGCTATATATATATATTTTTAAAATTTTGTAGAGACAAGGTCTCACTATGTTGCCCAGACTTTTCTTGAACTCCTGAGCTCAAGCAGGCCTCACCTCGGCCTCCCAAAGTGCTGGTGCTGGGATTGCAGGTGTGAGCCACTGCACTTGGCCTCTATCTTTGCTTTTTTTTTTTTTTTTTGAGACAGAGTCTCACTCTACACACCCAGGCTGGAGTGCAGTGGCGTGATCTTGGTTCACTGCAACCCCTGCCCCCTGGGTTCAAGTGATTCTCCCACCTCAGCCTCCCGAGCAGCTGGGACTACAGGTGTGCACCACAACACCTGGCTAATTTTTTTGTATTTTTAGTAGAGACGGGGTTTCGCCGGGTTGGCCAGGCTGGTCTCGAACTCCTGACCTCAGGTGATCCGCCTGCCTTGGCCTCCCAAAGTTCTGGGATTACAAGGCATAAGTCACCACGTCTGGCAAGGCAGATGTTTTCTGGGTCAGTAAGCACCATGTGAAGAAACCCCAGAGACTTGGAAATTGTGCCTTGGACCCTCTGAACCGACTGCCAGAGAGCATCAAGTGGAGGATCTCTTGAGCCCAGGAGTTCGAGGCCAGCCTGAGCAACATTGCCAGACCCCAACTCTACAAAAAATAAAAAGATTTCGCAGGGTGTGGTGGTGCGTGCCTGTAGTCCCAGCTACTCAGGCAGCTGAGGTGGGAGATCGCCTGAGCCTGGGAGGTTGGGTTGAGGCTGCGGTGAGCTGTGATTGTGCCACTGCATTCCAGTCTGGGAAACAGAGCAAGACTCTGTCTGTCAAAAAAAGAAAAGAAAAGAAAATTACCCGAAAGGTAGTGAAGGCCTTGAGCCTCAGTACTACAAGGGACTAGGTGGGGGAGAAAGTGGAGGCAGGACTTAGATGAGTGAGTTGGTGTCTCTGTGATTCCTTAGCTGGTGGGGTGGGTGGTGGGTACATGAAGTCATGCTCCAGCCTAAGGGGCACGTGGACACATGTCATTCTCCCCAGAATAGTTAGCATTCACTTTGTGCCTTTGCTGAGAGCCATGCACTGAGCCCATCTTCCCTGCCATAATCTGCTGAGGTTGCAGCCTTGATCATTCCTGTTTCCCAGATGGGGCTGTGGGAGCTCAGGAGGAGCTGAGTCTCTCGCAAACACCAGAGCTTGACCTTGGCCCTGGAGCCATGCAGAGTAGAGATAAGGGGCCTCTTGTAAATCTTCACTGTCCCGCAGAAGGCATGGCAGGAAGTGGCCGGGTCTGCTGGGGAGCAGCAGAGCTGGAGGCTCACACCCTGGAGCCTTCCAGGGCCCTGCAGCCAGCTGGGCGCCACCCTCCCTCTCGGCCTGCTCCCGCTGCAGACCTCTTAGGGTTGGGTTGAGAAGCCCAGGATCAAACCCAGGACTCCAAATGGCAGAGCAGATTGCTAGAAGCCTCTGTATTTCCTGTCTGATGGAGGCACCAGGCCCTGGATCGGCCCCTTTGCTAGAAGCCTCTGTATTTCCTGTCTGGTGGAGGCACCAGGCCCTGGATCGGCCGCTTTGATTCTGAGCTTGAGCCAGTGCGGGGCTCCGTGCTTGGGGAGCGGGGTGGTTATTCATGCTCTGACCCAGGCATCCTGGAGACCGTTGCTTTGAGAACCAGACTGGTGGCCGGGCGCGGTGGCTCAAGCCTGTAATCCCAGCACTTTGGGAGGCCGAGACGGGCGGATCATGAGGTCAGGAGATCGAGACTATCCTGGCTAACACGGTGAAACCCCATCTCTACTAAAAAATACAAAAAACTAGCCGGGCGAAGTGGCGGGCGCCTGTGGTCCCAGCATCTCGGGAGGCTGAGGCAGGAGAATGGCGTGAACCCGGGAGGCGGAGCTTGCAGTGAGCTGAGATCCGGCCACTGCACTCCAGCCTGGGCGACAGAGCCAGGCTCAGTCTCAAAAAAAAAAAAAAAAAAGAGAACCAGACTGGTGACTTTTCAGAATCTCCCTGCTTTAGAAATTTGACTCAAAATACATGTAAATTTTGGATTTTCCCCACTTTTTTTTTTTTTTTTCTTTAAATGGTCTCATTCTGCCTCCCAGGCTGGTGTGCAGTGGCATGATCACAGCTCACTGCAGCCTCAACCTCCTCTGGCTCAGGTGATCCTCCCACTTCAGCCTCCCGAACAGCTGGGACTACAGGCACACACGACCATGCCCGGCTATTTTTTTTGTATTTTTGTAGATATGGGGTCTTGCTATGTTGCCTGGGCTGGTCTTGAATTCCTGGGCTCAAGTGATCCTCCTGCCGGGGCTGCCCAGAGGGCCGGGATCACAGGTGTGAGCCACCGTGCCCGGTCCAGAGGGTCTGTTAAGGGCCTCCTAGTTGATGGGCCTAAGCCAAGCCCTGAGTCCAGGCTGAGGTCTGGCCTGGGAGAGTTGCTTTGGCGTCCTCAGCTCATAGGTGGCCTTTAGCTGTGGAAACAGGCGAGCCCATGGATTGGGCTGGGGCACACGTGGCAAGGATTGGCCAGGAAGAGGAAAAAGAATGTGGAAGGGAGACCGAGCAGAGGCTGTCAGCAAGGGAGGCACTGGCTGGAGGGAGGGGTGTTCCAGAAGCAAGAGGCAGAGGTGATGGCCGCCGCCGTGGGTGGAGGGGACCTTTGGGCTCATGTGACGTTTGCCAGGTGCTTTTCCCGGGTGTACAGGTCTTGACCCCTTTGATGTTCTCAACAACCTATGAGTGTCAACGCAGTTGTACCCGCTTTATGGATGAAGAAAGGAAGGCCCAGAGAGTGCACGAACTTGCCCAGGTCACACGGCTGCTTTCTCCAGCCTCCTGGGGTGAGGGGGATTTCATGGTCCCCGATGGCCCCCAGGGTCTGGGACGGGATCCCCAGGGCCAAAGGCCTTCCTCAGGAGCAGGGCCATGGAGGCAGCGTGGAGAGGCCCGCGGGCCCCAGGGTCAGTGGGTTGTATGGGCCAGCCTAAGAGCCTGACCCTGCTCATAATGCCATCTCCGTGCACAAACTCCAGCCTGTGCCCAGTGTCCCTGAGAACCACGTCTGCTCTGAGCTGGGTACTGCCTGTTCAGAACAGACGCTGCTTCCCAGACGCTGCCAGCTGGCCCCGTTCCTCTGGATTCCTGCCTTCTGCGGCAAGGGAGCCCAGGGACGCTGCAGTGAAAGGAGCAGGTGGCACTCGCTTGCCCGTGGGCAGGAGCTGTGCAGAGGAAACGGCGCTGGGACCCCTGGAGGCTGGCACGGTGCTCCGAGCCTGCATCCTGGGGCGGCCGGAGTCTCTTTAGTGGCAGAGCTTGGAATCCCAGGCCAGCTGGCTGCTGCCACTGGCAGCACCCACACCGTGACCCCCAGCTTTGTGCCTGTCGGGGCTCCTGGCAGAGAGGAGGTGGTGCAGGAAGGAGTTGCTCTGGCTGGAGCTTGGACACACCTCAGTAGTAAGGGGATTACAAATTGGACAGAAAAGGCACCTTCTTTCCCCAGACCAACTCAGCCCTGCTTGGGGTGGAGGGTGGGGGAGCATGTTACCCTGAGTCACCCGGGCTGCTGTGATCGGGACCAGGGCAGCATCTGGGCAGAAGTGGACCATCCTTTTCAGAGCCAGGCCCTGGAGCCACCCCAGGGACACCTCAGAGGCCTGGTTGCTGCTCTCACGGCCCGTGTGGTGGGTGGCCAGCTGGGAGCCCCTGCACTGTGAGCTCAGCGCCTTTCATGCCCACAGAGTCACCAGGAGACCCAGGTGCCCCCTTGGGGAGCAGGATGGGGAGGCTGGATCCTCACTCAAAGGTGAGGCCTGGCACAGTGGGAGCCTTTTCCTCATCCCCATCCTCCCTGCAGATGCTGCCGGTCACTCGAGTCAGGTCAGCTCTGCCACGGTCCTGGGTGCCATGCCCTAGGTGGCGTGCCATGGGAGCCTGGGAAGCTTTAGGCGTGCCAGGCCCCTTGCCTGACCAGTCACTCCCATGGGCCTGCCACGTCCTGAACACCTGTGACAGGTGACTTCCTCCGGGGCGGATGAATGTGGATGTGGTTATCTAGTGGAAAAAAGTTTTTTTTCATGCTCTGCCGACTTGGTTTTTTTTTTTTTTTTTTTTGAGACGGAGTCTCGCTCTGTCGCCCAGGCTGGAGTGCAGTGGCCGGATCTCAGCTCACTGCAAGCTCCGCCTCCCGGGTTTACGCCATTCTCCTGCCTCAGCCTCCCGAGTAGCTGGGACTACAGGCGCCCGCCACCTCGCCCGGCTAGTTTTTTTTGTATTTTTAGTAGAGACGGGGTTTCACCGTGTTAGCCAGGATGGTCTCGATCTCCTGACCTCGTGATCCGCCCGTCTCGGCCTCCCAAAGTGCTGGGATTACAGGCTTGAGCCACCGCGCCCGGCCTGCCGACTTGGTTTTTAACCCCTGAGGCTCGAGTCGCCCCGGGGCGGGTAGTGTGGATCCACATCGCCACCTAGTGACCACACGATGGCAGCCATCCTTGCCCGACGCCCTGTTTCCATCTCCTGCTGTCTGGAGCCTCCTGCTTTTGCTTTGGAGAGAAATCCAGAGGTGACTTTGCAGCTCAGCAGATGCGGCGCCTGCACCATCTTTTTTACCCCTCCCGGTTTCCCACCTTCAGGTCTGCAAAGGGATGTTCACTTTAGGATTTTTTTAGGGAGAGGTGGTATTTAAAATACATTTTAATGAAAACACTTTATTACTATCTTTAAATGAAAACAATTTGAATAGCTTAACCAAACAAATTTAGAAAAATAAAGACAATTTGGTCGTTTTATTATTTATTTAATTTTATTTATTTATTTTTTGTGTGAGACAGAGTCTCGCTCTGTCACCCAGGCTGAAGTGCAATGGCGCGATCTCAGCTTACTGCAACATCTGCCTCCCGGGTTCAAGCAGTTCTCCTGCCTTAGCCTCCCTGGTAGCTGGGATAACGGGCATGCCCCACCACGCCCAGCTAATTTTGTTTTTTTGTGTTTTTTTTGAGATGGAGTTTCACTCTTGTTGCCCAGGCTGGAGTGCAATGGTGCTATCTCGGCTCACCACAACCTCCGCCTCCCGGGTTCAAGCGATTCTCCTGCCTCAGCCTCCCGAGTAGCTGTGATTACAGGTGTGTGCCACCATGAGCAGCTAATTTTGTATTTTTAGTAGAGATGGGGTTTTTCCATGTTGGTCAGGCTGGTCTCAAACTCCCGACCTCAGGTGATCCGCCCTCCTTTGCCTCCCAAAGTGCTGGGATTACAGGCATGAGCCACCGCACCTGGCCCACCTGGCTAATTTTTGTATTTTTAGTAGAGACAGGGTTTTGCCATTTTGGCCAGTCTCGAACTCCTGACCTCAGGTGATCCGCCTGCTTAGGCATCCCAGAGTGCTGGGATTATAGGCGTGAGTCACCGAACCTGGCTGAGAATTTCTACTTAAATCAATTAAAAAAATTAACTGCCAGGCATGGTGGCTCACACCTATAATCCTAGCACTTTGGGAGGCTGAGGCAGGAGGATTGCTTGAGCTCAGGAGTTTGAGACCAGCCTGGGCAACATAGTGAGACCCCCATCTACACACACACACACACACACACACACACACGCGATAACCAGTCTCATGAGCCACACTTCCTGTATTCTTTTTTTTTTTTTTTTTTTTTTGAGACGGAGTCTCGCTCTGTCGCCCAGGCTGGAGTGCAGTGGCCGGATCTCAGCTCACTGCAAGCTCCGCCTCCCGGGTTCACGCCATTCTCCTGCCTCAGCCTCCCAAGTAGCTGGGACTACAGGCGCCCGCCACCTCGCCCGGCTAGTTTTTTGTCTTTTTAGTAGAGACGGGGTTTCACCGTGTTAGCCAGGATGGTCTCGATCTCCTGACCTCGTGATCCACCCGTCTCGGCCTCCCAAAGTGCTGGGATTACAGGCTTGAGCCACCGCGCCCGGCCACTTCCTGTATTCTTTAAAAAAAGTTTTTTGGCTGGGCGCGGTGGCTCACGCCTGTAATCCTAGCACTTTGGGAGGCCGAGGTGGGCGGATCATGAGGTCAGGAGATCGAGACCATCCTGGCTAACACAGTGAAACCCTGTCTCTACTGAAAATACAAAAAATTAGCCGAGCGGCCGGGCGCGGTGGCTCAAGCCTGTAATCCCAGCACTTTGGGAGGCCGAGACGGGCGGATCACGAGGTCAGGAGATTAAGACCATCCTGGCTAACACGGTGAAACCCCGTCTCTACTAAAAAATACAAAAATCTAGCTGGGCGAGGTGGCGGACGCCTGTAGTCCCAGCTACTCGGGAGGCTGAGGCAGGAGAATGGCGTAAACCCGGGAGGCGGAGCTTGCAGTGAGCTGAGATCCGGCCACTGCACTCCAGCCTGGGCAACAGAGCGAAACCGTCACTCTGTCATCCAGCTTGGAGTGCAGTGTTACAATCCTAGCTCTCACTGCAGCCTCGATGTCCTGGGCTCAAGTGATCCTCCCACCTCAGCTTCCTGAGTAGCTGGGAGTAGAGGTGTACACCACCATACCTGGGTAATTTTTGTACTTTTTGTAGAGCTAGTCTCTCATTATGTTGCCCAGGCTGTTCTCAAACTCCTGGGCTCAAGTGATCCTCCCGCCTTGGCCTCCTGAAGGGCTGGGATTACAGGTGTGAGCCTCCAGGCCTGGCCCTGCCTTGGTCTTTTTGTGTCACCTACCAGGGATGGGTCTCCGTGCCTGTGGCGCCTTCTGCTGTGGCTGTCTGGCTGTCCTCAGCATCTGAGCTAGGGTCCTGGGGCTGCCAGGACAATTGATCACAAACTGAGTAGCTTAATGCAACAGCTATTTACTGTCTCACGATTCTGGAGCCCAGAGGCCCAAAATCAGGCTGTGGGCAGGGGTGGTTCCTTCTGACGATGGTAAGGAGGAACTCAGGTGCCTGGTGGCCACGCCTGGTGCTGCTTGGCTGGTGGACACGTGGCCCCAGTCTCTGCCTTTGTAGTGACCTGGCCGCCTTCTGTCTGTGTCTGGGTATCTCTGTGCCTTCACCTGGCCTTATAAGGAACCCAGTCATTGGATTTAGAGCCCCCGTTAGGCAGGATGTTTCCTCATCTTAACTCCCTTGCATCTACAAGGAACCTGCATCCAAATAAGGCCACACCCTCAGGTCCCATGGTGAGGACTCCTGCATAGTGTGTGTGGGGGGGACGTGTTGGAGCTCAACCCACACTAGCCCCTCCCCATTCTCCTTAGCCCATCCCTCCAGCGGCTCTCCCTCCACCCCAGGAGCTCCTGGCAGCCCCTGAAGTCATGTGAGTTCCCTTCCAGCCTCTCTGCTCCCTCTTGATTCTTATCTCAGAGGCTCACTGCACCCCACGGCCTGCCACAGTCCAGGTCTTGCCCAGTCCCACAGCCTGGTTCTCCAAGGGCTCCTGGACCTGTCCTCAGCAGTGCTGTATCCCCATATCTGCCACTGCTCCTCGAGCCTGTCCTGCTTTCCGTCTGCATGGACGGACTCCCCAGGAAGGATCTAGAACGTCGTCCCCTACTTCCCTTTCCCAAGTCCTCCCCTTCCCCCTGGGTTCTCCCATCTTGGTCTCTGTCACTGTAGCCTTGGTGTGGACTTGTGGGGCCTCCCTGCCCTGTGACCCGGCCCTGCCCTGGCTGCCAACCTCTTAACTTGGCCTCACTCCCCTCGGCCTCCTGCTTTGGCCCTGCAGCCGCCCAGCTCTGTCTTCCCATCTGTCGTAGCTGGAGTGGCCCCCACCTGGCTGAGGTTCCTGCCCACCCCACCCCCCCTCCCAGATCTCCCACCCTCTCCCCCTCTCCCCACCTCCCGGATTACTGCCTTCTCTCATGGTGTTCAGTCCCCATCTGCCTCCCCGTCCAGTTGAGCTTCCCAAGGGCAGGGGCCACATCCTCTTTGCATCTGCTACCCAGCACACCAGCGTTTGAGAAAGACGGGGTGCCTGGCAGTCTGGGGTGCACCAGGCAGGCTGTGGACACAGATGCCTATGACCTTGGCTGGTGACTCAAAGCTGGGCTCTGTAGACACCGGCTGGCTGCTTGCATCAGGCCCACCGGGTCACCTCCAAATCAGATCTCCAAGGGGGACCCTGGGGGTCTGCGTCGGCACCCAGTACTCCAGGGGACAGTGGTATGGGGTGGGCGTGGGAACAGCCAGGCTGGGCCCTAGGCCAGGAAGATTCCACTGGCAGCACCTCCAGGCGCCCAGCTGGCCTGGCCTGCCAGCCCCTCCCTCGGGCCTCACAGCTGCCCTCTCTCCCCGCAGGCTGGAGCAGCCCTACTTCAGCGCCAACGCCCAGTTCTTCCAGGCGCTGAGCCAGTGCCCCTCGCTACAGCGCCTGTGCCTGGTCTCCCGCAGCGGCACCCTCCAGCCCGATGCCGTGCTGGCCTTCATGGCTCGCTGCCTACATGTCGTCATGTGCCACCTGTTCACCGGGGAGTCCCTTGCCACCTGCAAGAGCCTGCAGCAGTCGCTTCTCCGCAGGTGAGTGATGTGGGTTGTGTACAGCTTCAGGGGCTGCAGACATCGCCAGCATCCCATGACCTGATCCCCAGCCCTCACCGAGTGCCTACCAGGGATTTCTTGGAATTGACGAGCACCAGGCAGTGACGGTGAAAGCAAGGGGTTTGGTCTCCCACGCGTGGCCCAACCTCTCCTTGAGCACTCCCTAGCCATGTGGTAAATTTTCTAGATAGTTCAAGCTCTTCTCTCCCACAAGTCCAAAAGTCTTCTTCTTTCTTCTTCTTCGAGTCTGAGTCTCACTGTGTTGCCCAGGCTGGAGGGTAGTGGCGAAATCTCAGCTCACTGCAACCTTTGCCTCCTGGGTTGAAGCGATTCTCCTGCCTCGGCTTCCCAAGTAGCTGGGACTACAGGCGTGTGCCACCAGTGTGTATTTTGTATTTTAGTAAAGACATGTTGGTTCACCATGTTGGTCAGGCCGGTCTCGAACTCCCGACCTCAGGTGATCTGCCTGCCCCGGCCTCCCAAAGTGCTGGGATTACAGGCGTGAGCCACTGCGCCTGGCCTGCAACCATCTTTTAACTCTGGATTTTTCACATCTCTGCACGTTGTTTAGATCTAGAAGCAGTGGTTACTTGGGCAGTTGTGGGTAAAAGCGGTAGATTTAACAGAGAACCCTTCCTTCTCCCTCTCCTCGCCACCCTTTCTGGAAGGCCCACGTGCTCTGGCCCCTCTTCCCTGAGCTAGCTAGCATCTCCACTTCCCCTCGTGACAGGGCGTCCTGGAGTTTGATGCTCTGCTGCTGAGCAGGAACTCAGGTGAGCACCTAGAATTGAACACAAGTCAGGAGGAGGCGATTCCTGGAGAGAGCTAGAGCTTCGCAGGCGGTCTGGGGAGTGACGCATTTAAAGACCTCTCAGGAGGACTGGCTGAGTGCTGAAGTGAGCAGGGCTCCGGAGAGAGGCGTGCGCCCGGCCAAGGGGACAGCAGGACATGAATGCCCTGAGTGTTCGTGTCCCTGCAGGTGGGGAGAGGTGACAGGAAGCAGGCCCCAGCTGTTCACAGAGTTGCGAGAAGAGCCACCAGCCAGGAGGTCTCGAGCCATTGGGTCCCGACAGCCCTGCTGGCCAGACTCTGGAGCAGTCTGTTGGCCTTGCGGTTTGCCGCTGGCTTTCTCAGGAATAACCCTGGTTGGGGTTTCCCCCTCTCTGGTTGTAAAAACAACTTGTGTTTATAGTACTTTTTAAAAATTTAGACTATGCATCAACCTTTTTTTTTTTTTTTTTTTTTTTTTTGAGAGAGTCTCACTCTGTCGTCCAGGCTGGAGTACAGTGGCGGGACCTCAGCTCACTGCAACCTCTGCTTTCTGGGTTCAAGCGATTCTTCTGCCTCAGCCTCCTGAGCAGCTGGGATTACAAGTGTGCACCACTATACCTGGCTAATTTTTGTATTTTTGTATTTATTTATTTATTTTTCAGAGACAGAATCTTGCTCTGTCGCCCAGGCTGTAATGCAGTGGCGTGATCTTGGCTCACTGCAAGCTCCCCCTCCCGGGTTCACGCCATTCTCCTGCCTCAGCCTCCCAAGTAGCTGGGACTACAGGTGCCACCTGGGACTACACTGCCACCACGCCTGGCTAATATTTTGTATTTTTTTTAGTAGAGACGGGGTTTCACTGTGTTGGCCAGGATGGTCTCCATCTCCTGACCTTGTGATCCACCCGCCTCGACCTCCCAAAGTGCTGGGATTACAGGCGTGAGCCACCACACCCGGCCTAATTTTTGTATTTTTAGTAGAGACGGGGTTTCACCATGTTGCCCAGGCTGGTCTCGAACTCCTGACCTTAGGTGGTCCACTCACCTCGGCCTCCCAAGGTGCTGGGATTACAGGCATGGCCAACATCAACCTATTTTTAAGTGAAGGTTTCCCAACAGTGAAAGCTGCCAATTTTCCCTGGAGAATCAGCTGGAGATAGGGTTCTCGTGTTGTTTTGTAATCTGATTTTTAAAAATGTAACACGATACCGTAGAGTCTTCTTGTGTCAGTAAATAAAGCCC
This sequence comes from Papio anubis, assembly GCF_008728515.1. Lineage (NCBI taxonomy): Eukaryota > Metazoa > Chordata > Mammalia > Primates > Cercopithecidae > Papio > Papio anubis. Next base: position 143,239,479 of record NC_044979.1, read on the forward strand.
GAAGTGATTGTTCTCAGTGCTGGCCTGATGGCCCTCAATTGGGTGTCTGGGTGGTCAGCCCTGGCTCATGGCTCTTATGGAAAACACGGTCACTGTGTCCTTGACTTTGCTTTGGATCTTGTCTTTGCCTGCAGTGGAACCAGCGGGGCAGCCTGGGTGGTGGCCAGAATGTTCCAGTTTAGCCCCTTGGCTCTGCTTCCTCACACCTTAGCATCGTTGTGCTGTGAGCTGGATGTGACGCCTGCTGATGTGTGCCCCCTTTTAGGAAGGCTGAGTGGGTCACAGGCTCCAAAGGGCTTAGCCGAGTGGGCTTGGGGACAGGCGGTAGCTGTTGGGGGAAGGGGCACACTGTGCTCTGTGAGGCTGTGGTACCCAGAGGCCAAAGCTGGGTTTTCTCAGGTGTGGCGGATGCAGGCAGCTCTGCCCTGTCAGCTGCGGGAAGAGCCTCGGGCCTTCTTCCCCAATATGCTTGCAGCTGGACTCCACTCACAGGCCCTCCAGCCAGTGGGAGGCTGCGACTGTGCACCCAGAGCTGCCACCTCCTGCGTAGGTGTGTTTTGTTGAAGGGACTTGGGAGTGGGTGTTGCCTGTCTTCTGTGGCCTGTGAGTCTGGGACCTCTGCAGGGGTGTGGCTTTTCCTGCAGCGATGAGGACTGGCTCTGGGAGTTCTCCGTTTCCCTGCTGCAGCGGAGAACGTCCACAATCCCCAAGCAGTTCAGGACGGCTGCGCTCATGATGGGGCGGCCCCCGGCCCCACCCTCGAAGGCTTCCTGCTCCGATGAGCCTGCTTTTCCTTCTGGTCCTCAGAATCCTCTCTGCATGGCGCTGCAGGCGGGTTGGTTGGACGTGGCACCGGATGCCAGCCCCTGCTTTGAGCTGCTCTCCTCCATTTACCTACTGCCTGTGGCCGGCTCCGGGAGCTTCTCCTTTGGCCTCCTGGGTTGACCTGCACCTGCATGTTTCTTAGGCAAGTCTGATGATCTAAGGTGGATGCAGGAAGCTCTTTACGTTCTCCGGTTGGACGGTCTGTTTTTTGAAGGCTGGTGCTCCATAGCTCTTCTTTGGTGTTTTTGTGTCCTCAGGCACAAGCTGAGCCCGGCGCTGAGCTCACAGGTGGCCCCAGAGGGCGCTGGTTACACACAGGTGCCTGGGAGAGCCCTTGATCACCCATGCTTGCTGCGTGGTGTTTGAGAGCAGCCCCAGGACTTGCTGGGCGGAAGCCGTACCCATCCCTCTGTGCCAGTCCCTCTGTGACCCCGTTCCCCACCCCTGTGTCCTGCACCTGGCGCAGCGCCCGGGCCTGTGGTGGGACCCACGTCACACTTGCTGCCAACAGAGTGGGATGAGGGTGTTGAGGCTTCCGTGTTCGCAGTGCACCTCCTGTGTGTGCCCCTCCAGGGTGCCTGCCTGGGCCCCCTGGTGCCTCTGTCCTGCGCATTCTGTCTGCTCCAGGCACTGCGTCTTGCCTCTTGCTCAAGCCTCACCTGTGAGGTCAGTGCTATCAGCCCCGGTTTACAGATGGAGAAATGAGCAATGAGGCAGGGAGTGAGTGCTGGAGGGATGGGAGTTCACGCCTAGAAGAGGAGACGGGCCATGTGGGGGGCTGTGCAGGGCTATCCAAGGCTGAGGGGGCCTCCGTGGGAACCTCCAGGCTCCGTGCTGGGCAGGCCCTGTCAGGATCTTCTGCAGATGACAGGGTCATAGCATTGCAGGGACCTCTGTGCTCACATAGGCTGGATTCCCCCAGGACTGCTGAAAGCCTTTCTCTCCCCACCCTGCTGGCAGTCAGATACCACCCCAAAGCCAGGTGGGAGAGGCCGTGTCCACAGATGCCTGTACCACAGCTTCCTCGTAGCCTCGGTGCCTGTGCCTGGCTCCACGCTGGCCCCAATCACAGCAGCTTGGCCCATGCCGCAGGTCCCAGCTGACCTGCAGACAGGGTCTGACCGGCCTTCCCCAGGCTTTCCAGCCCGGGGCACCTATGGACCTAGCAGTCAGTGTCAGCTCTGCAGCTCTGGCCTTTGCAACTGTGCCCAGGGGCCCAGCAGGTGGCGCTGGGGCTCCCGGGAACCGGCCGCAGGCCCCGCCCCCTACTCTGCACCCAGGGCGCGGGAGGAGGAGGAGCGCCGATTTGTTGCCCTTTCCTGGCCTTTCTCTTTCTTTTTTAATTTCCCAATTTTAATTTTTATTTTTGAGACAGGAGTCTCGCTTACTCGCCAGGCTGGAGTGCAGTGGCGCGATCTCGGCTCACTGCAAGCTCCGCCTCCCGGGTTCACGCCATTCTCCTGCCTCAGCCTCCCGGGGTAGCTGGGACTGCAGGCGCCCGCCGCCCTGCAGCCCGGCTAATTTTGCATTTTTTTTTTTTTTGAGACGGAGTCTCGCCTCGCCAGGCTGGAGTGCAGTGGCCGGATCTCAGCTCACTGCAAGCTCCACCTCCCGGGGTTTCGCAGCCATTCTCCTGCCTCAGCCTCCCGAGTAGCTGGGACTACGAGTAGCCCGCCACCTACGCCCGGCTAAGTTTTAAACATTTTAGTAGAGCGGAGGTTTCTGCAGTGTCAGCCAGGATGGTCTGATCTCACTGACCATTGATCCATCCGTCTCGGCCTCCCAGTGCTGGGATTACAGTGAGCCACCAGCCCGGCCACTTTTCTCTTTCTAATCTTTTTTCCTGCCTGGAGGATTATGGAGCCAGAGGGAGGACCTGGCCCTGGGCTGTTGTGCAGCTCACATGCCCCGTCCGCTGGGTGGCCTGGGGTCTCAACCGTCTCTCTGTGTCTCAGCCTGCAGGGCCGGCCAGTGGGCCAGTGGCGTGGCTGCCGACAGACCTGTCGCTGGTAACCTGTCGCTCGTGATGGTGCTGACTCTTTTTATGGCCAGCACCCTCCTGTCCCTGACAGACTCACCTTCACACACGGCTGTGTATTGGCCACTGTCTCTTCTTTTTCTTTCTTTTTCTTTTTTTAGAGACAGGGTCTCTCTCTGTTGCCCAGGCTGGAGTGCAGTGGTGCAATCACAGCTCACTGCAACGTTGACCTCCCAGGCTCAAGTGATCCTCCTGCTTCAGCCTCCTCAGTACCTGGTACTACAGGTGCATGCCACCACTCCTGGCTAATTTTTTAAATTTTTTTTTTTTTTGAGATGGAGTCTCGCGCTGTCACCCAGGCTGGAGTGCAGTGGCTGGATCTCAGCTCACTGCAAGCTCCGCCTCCTGGGTTCACGCCATTCTCCAGCCTCAGCCTCCCGAGTAGCTGGGACCTCCCGAGTAGCTGGGACTACAGGCGCTGCCACCTCGCCCGGCTATTTTTTGTATTTCTTAGTAGAGACGGGGTTTCACCGTGTTAGCCAGGATGGTCTCGATCTCCTGACCTCGTGATCCGCCCATCTCGGCCTCCCAAAGTGCTGGGATTACAGGCTTGAGCCACCGCGCCCGGCCTAAATTTTTTTTATAGAGATGGAGTCTCCCTATGTTGCCCAGGCTGGTCTTCCTTTTTTTTTTTTTTTTTTTTGACACAGAGTTTTGCTCTTGTTTCCCAGACTGGAGTGCAGTGGCACGATATTGGCTCACTGCAACCTCCGCCTCCTGGGTTCTGCTGATTCTCCTACCTCAGCCTCTGGAGTAGCTGGATTATAGGCATGAGCCACCACAACCAGCTAATTTTTTTTTTTTTTTTTTGAGATGGAGTTTTGCTCTTGTTGCCCAGGCTGGAGTGCAGTGGTGCCATCTTGGCTCACTGTAACCTCTGCCTCCCAGGTTCAAGCGATTCTCCTGCCTCAGCCTCCAGAGTAGCTAGGATTACAGGCATGTGCCACCACACCCGGCTAAAATTTTTTTTTTTTGAGACAGAGTCTTGCTCTGTTGGCCAGGCTGGAGTGCAGTGGCACAATCTTGGTTCTCTGCAACCTCTGCTTCCCTGGCTCAAGCAATTCTCCTGCCTCAGCCTCCTGAATAGCTGGGATTACAGGCGTGTGCCACCATGCCCGGCTAATTTTTTAGTAGAGATGGGGTTTCACTATGTTGGCCAGGCTTGTCTCGAACTCCTGTGACCTCAAATAATCCGCCCACCTCAGCCTCCCAAAGTGCTGGGATTATAGGCGTGAGCCACTGCGCCTGGCCATGCTCAGCTAATTTGTGTTTTTAGTTGAGATGAGGTTTCTCCATGTTGGTCAGGCTGGTCTTGAACTCCCGACCTCAGGTGATCTGCCCGCCTTGGCCTCCCAAAGTGCTGGGATTATAGGTGTGAGCCACCATGCCCGGCCCCCAGGGTGGTCTTGAACTCCTGGACTCAAGTAAGTGATCCTCTTGCATCAGCCTCCCAGAGTGCTGGGATTACAGGCGTGAGCCACTGCACCTGGCCTCCTTTTTTTTTTCTTTCTTCACATCTGATGGGTAATGTGTTTATAGCACCTTTTTTTTTTTTTTTTTTTGAGACTGAGCCTCGCTGTCGCCCAGGCTGAAGTGCAGTGGCCGGATCTCAGCTCTCTACTGGTAAGCCCGGGCCTCCCCGGTTCATTACTCTATTCTTCCTGCCTCAGCTCTCTCGAGTAGCTGGGACTACATGCTTCGCCACCTCGCCTCGCTAGTTTTTGTATTTTTTTTAGTAGGAGACGGGTTTCACCGTTAGCCAGGATGGTCTCCACCTCCTGACCTCGGATCCCGCCTTGGCCTCCCAAAGTGCTGGGATTACAGGCTTGAGCCACCACGCCCGGCCTATAGCATCTTAACAAGGTTTGAGGGAGGCACATCTTGCCGATGAGTGTGAACACCCAGTCATCACATTGAGGAACTATAGGAGGATCTTAATCTCAAACTCGGTCTTTTTGAGCCTCGTATGTATGTAGCAGACTATGAAGCCGCATGGGAGTGCCCTCTGACCACCAAGAAGGGCTGGCCTTTCTGTCCCGATCCACAGAGACTCCCCCTCTGCCCCAGGTGTCCCCTCTGCACACTACTGTAGGGTGGTACCTCCTCATATCACCCAGGGACCTCCAAAGCAGGTTGCTCCTTCCTGGCCACAGAGACAGCTGCAGCCTGTGACCCCCCAGGGTATGTGGAAGAGCAGGTCCCCCTGCTTCATTCCTTGCTTGTGGTGAGAAACGAATCCTGGCTGGGTGCCATGTCTCACACCTGTCATCGCAGTGCATTGGGGGGCCAAGAAGGGAGGATTGTTTGAGCCTAGGAGGTTGAGACTAGGCTGGGCAACATGGTGAGATCCTGTCTCTACAAAAATTAAAAAATAGGGCCGGGCGCGGTGGCTCAAGCCTGTAATCCCAGCACTTTGGGAGGCCGAGACGGGCGGATCACGAGGTCAGGAGATCGAGACCATCCTGGCTAACACGGGTGAAACCCCGCCTCTACTAAAAATACAAAAAAATAGCCGGGCTGCATGGGCCTGTAGTCCCAACTACTCGGGAGGCTGAGGCAGGAGAATGCTGAACCCGGAGGCAGCGGAGCTTGCAGTGGCTGAGATCCGCCATTGCACTGCTCAAGCGTGAGCCAGACTCCGCCTCAAAAAAAATAAAAAATGAAAAAATAAAAAAATAATGACTGGAGTATGGTGGCTTATACCTGTAATCCCAGCACTTTGGGAGGCCGAAAGCGGTGATCACTGAGCCTGTATATTTGAGACCAGCCTGGCTAACATGGTGACACCCTGTCTCTACTAAAAATATGAAAATTATCCAGTCATGGTGGCGGGCACTTATAATCCCAGCTAGTCGGGAGGCTGAGATAGGAAAATCGCTTCAGCCTGGGAGGTGGAGGTTGCATTGAGCCAAGATCGCGCCATTGCACTCCAGCCTAGGTGACAGAGTGAGACTCCGTCTCAAAAAAAATTAAAAAAAAAAAAATTAGCTGGGCAGTGTGGTGGGGTGTGCCTGTGGTCCCAGCTACTGGCTGCAGTGAGCTGACTGTGCCACTGCACTCCAGTCTAGGAGACAGAGCAAGACCCTGTCTCAAAAAAAAAAAAAAAAAAGACAAATCACCTTCCATGTCTCGACAGCAGCTCCATGTCCCGCTCTGTCGCCCAGGCTGGAGTGCACTGGCGCGATCTCTGCTCACTGCAACCTCCGCCTCCCAGGTTCACGCCATTCTCCTGCCTCAGCCTCCCGAGTAGCTGGGACTACAGGAGCCCGCCACCAGGCCCGGCTAATTTTTTTTGTATTTTTAGTAGAGACGGGGTTTCACCATGTTAGCCAGGATGGTCTCGATCTCCTGACCTCGTGATCCGCCCGCCTCGGCCTCCCAAAGTGCTGGGATTACAGGTGTGAGCCACCGTGCCCGGCTGACAGCAGCTCCTTAGCAGCCTCGGGAGCTGGAGCCAGAGGCGGTCGAGTTTGATGTAAGTCAAGTACATGGCATGATGGTTTCACAGGCCAGGATGCATCTGCCACATGACCCGTGGGGTTCACGGTCACGGACATCGCTGCCCACAAGATTACTGTGCAGGGCCAGGGCTGTGATGGCGTCTGTATTGCCAAAACCTCAGGTTTTGTGAGTGCCTTTCTGCCGTTGACTCTGTGTGTCGTGAGTCCAGCACCGCCTCAGGCAGGGTCACAGTGAGAGGCTGGACCCCATTGTCCTTTTCCCTTTAAGTGGCCGCTGTGGCCGGGGGCACTTGACTCAGTGTTGGCAAACGGTGAGGTTCTTTGTTGTGGGTGCCTCCCTGCCTTGCAGCCCCTGAGACCCTCTAGGAAGAAGTGTCTGGATTTTTTTTTTTTACTTTTTTGAGACGGAGTCTCGCTCTGTTGCCCAGGCTGGAGTGCAATGGTATGATCTCGGCTCACTGCTAACTCCACCTCCTGGGTTTGAGGGATTCTCCTGCCTCAGCCTCCTGAGTAGTTGGGACTACAGGCACCCGCCACCACGCCCGGCTCATTTTTGTATTTTTAGTAGAGATGGGGTTTCACCATGTTGGCCACGCTGGTCTCAAACTCCTGACCTCAGGTGATCCAGCTGCCTCTGCCTCCCAAAGTGCTGGGGTTACCGTCGTGAGCCACTGCGCCCGGCCTGGATGTTTTTGTCTTGCTCTCTGGGGCACTGCTATGTTTTTCCCTCTGCCTGGAGCTCCTGGACTGACACTTGGGTCTTTGCATTTTCTTTTCTTTCTTTCTTTTTTTTTTTTTTAGAGACAGGGTCTTACTGTGTTGCCCAGGCTGGAGTACAGTGGTGTGATCATAGCTCACTGCCGCCTCTACCTCTGGGGCTCAAGTGATCCTCCTGCCTCAGCCTCCTGAGTAGCTGAGGTGACAGGCATGCGCCACCATGCCTTACTAATTTTTAAATATTTTTTATAGAGACAGAGTCTCCCTATGTTGCCCAGGCTGTTCTGGAACTCCTGTCCTCAAACGAGTCTCCCACTTCAGCCTCCCAGGTGTTGGGATTACGGGAGCAAGCCACAGTGCCCGGCTTGCATTGCATTTTGGCCAAATAGGGCCAGTAAGACTGTGCTGGTGACCTGCTCTGACTGGGGGGGGAATCCTTGCTCTGCTTCATGGCCTGCTGGGGGACCGAGGCTCGTTGTAGGGTTGTGGGGAAGGCAAAATGAGGTCATGTCTGTAGAGCTCAGAGCCGTGCCTGGCACTTGGTGGGCACCCCGTGGCAATTGTGCATGAGTTTTCATGCATGCAGGCTGGTCGCCTGGGGGCGGGGGCTTTGGGAGCGTCGCCCACCTGCCATTTGTCATGCGGTCAAACGTGTGCTTTTCCCGAGTAGCCGCTTTGGTGTCTGCTCCTCCTAGTGACTGCTGCTGCCTCACTGACTTGGGAGTCGCACCCCCTTGAGGTGGCCCACGTGCGGCTGTGGGGTGTGGACACCTGTCCCTTCTCTCTGTCCTGGCCATGGGACATCCATGGGCCAGGTGCCTTGAATTTGCCACTCCTGCAGTGGGGTCCCTCTGCTGCCTTGGAGCACGGCAGCCTGTCCTGGCAGCTCTCCCGCATCTGCAGAGCAGGGTTGGCCTCTGGGGCCTCTGATACTCGTGGCTGGCATGGAGCAGGTGCCCCCTGAACCTGGAGAGAAGCGTGTTGCCTGTTCCCGGCTGCCCTGCTCCTCCTCAGCTCTGGCTGCCACGTACGGGGCCCTCAAGGCACATAGAGGGTGACTCTCACAGCAGGCCTGGTCTCTCCGGGAGCCCCAGGTGAGCCCAGGTGGCGGGGGCAGCTGTGAGTGCCTCCTGGGCTCCCCCGGCAGGCTCTGCCCCCTCCGTGGCCACCCACGTAATCCGCTGACCACCTGTCTCTGGTTCAGCTTCCAGGCCGAGCGGCCCGCATTGAACGTCGTCATCTTCCCTCTGCTCCACGAGGGCCTGACCGACGTCATCCGGGACGTCCCTCTGGTGCACCTGGATGAGATCACCTTATTTAAGAGCAGAGTGGCCGAGGAACCGCCGAACCTGTGGTGGTGAGAGGCCAAGCCGCTGCCCATCGGTCTGAGTCACCTCAAGACGCTGTAGGAGCCTGGGACACCAGGGACCCTTGGTTTGTTACAAGAGGAAGAGGGCCTCTCTCCCGGCCGGCCACGCCCCACCTGGCTCCTGGGGCTCCTGGCATCTCTGCGGCTCTCTCATGGGAACTGTTGCTCTGTGAAGTTTGGGTTGAGGGGATGTGCTTTGGTTGACATGAGGGGGGTCAGGGGACCGTCGATGTGGAGGCTGGCTGAACCAGGCTGACCCTTGGGGCCTGGCTTGGGGGTTTGTACACTGAGCCTCAATCCCTGGGGGCCCTGTCGATGGGCCTGGAGGACCGGAACTCCGTGCCATTCTGACTGGGAAGCGTGTCCCTTGGCTGTCGTGTTTGTGGTCACCTGCCACCGGGGCCCCACGGATGGGCGGCCACATGCTCTCCCCCTGAAGTCCAGTCGGCCAGGCTGGTCACCGTGTGTCTGAGTGTCCCCTTGCGTGGCCGAGTGTGACATGGGGAAGGGCTTGCCGGTTTAGGCTGCGGACTTAGGACTCTCCGTCCCATTAGAACACACTTGAGCCCACTCATGTCTCTGGGACTTTTCTAGCCCGATGATGCCTGTGGCCCCAGAGAGGTCCCCTGGGGTTGGGACTGCTGGTTGGAGCCTCTCCTATGGCTTTTCAGCCCAATGAGCAGGGCCCGCTTCTCATGGGAGAGGTCTCCTCCTGCTCCCACCCACCCCACAGCCTTCAGCTTCCCTGGGAAGGTCCATGTGCATTCCTGGGGAAATAGATACACATTCGGCTTTGTTAGAATAACGTGCAACATTAAAACCCAGAAAGGATTCATAAGGCTGGAGTAGCAATCATAGGACCCCATTTCGAATGACTTTATTTAAGACTTTAAAAATATTCAGCTGGGCGCGGTGGCTCACGCCTGTAATCTCAGCACTTTGGGAGGTCGAGACGGGTGGATCACAAGGTCAGGAGTTCAAGACCACCCTGGCCAACATGGTGAAACCCCATCTCTACTAAAAATACACAGATTAGCTGGGCGTGGTGGTGGGTGCCTGTAATCCCAGCTACTCAGGAGGCTGAGGCAGGAGAATCATTTGAACCTGGGAGGTGGAGGTTGCGGTGAGCCGAGATCACGCAACTGCACTCTAGCCTGGGCGACAGGGCAAGATTCCATCTCAAAAAAAAAAAAATATATATATATATATATATATATATATTCAGTACATTTTGGGAGGATCACTTGACCCGAGGAGTTTGAGACCAGCCTGGGCAACACAGGGATACCCCATCTCTTAAAGAGAAAAAAATTAAAGCTATTCCAAAAATAAGGACACCTTCCCAGCGTCCGAGGCCCAACCCCATGTGCCACGCTGGTCACCTCTGCCGCCTTCCACCTCCAGGCGCTCCTAGAGCTGTCCCTGGGCTGGTGGCTTCTGAGGGGGGCTGTAGTTGGGTCCTGCTCGCCTGGACCGCCACCTTGGCCGCTCTTGGTGAAGGGCCCCTTGCCCAGCCTGCCGTCATCCTCCTGGGTTTCCATGTGACAGGTCCACCGTCCTGTGGGGCGGTGTCTCACATTTGCCTTGCTGTTAAAAAATGGGGGATACTGTCCCCGGGCCTCTGATCACCGGCCCTGCCCTTGGGCGGGGATGGTTCTCAGCAGCTCCTTGTCTCAGAGGCCTTTGGAGAACTGGGGTCAGAGCTGTAGGGAGGGACAGCCCTCCTGTGCAGGCTGCCTCCCAGCTCTCCACATGGCAGTCTTGGCACTGCCCTGGCGCCTCTGCTCACTGGCACAGGCGGATCTGGGGTTCGAGGTCTCCTCCCACTTCACCATGACTTTCTTTCTTGTATGTATGGGGTCAGCGCCTCCTCTCTGAAGCCCACGGGTCCTGTCCCAGCCCCAGGCTGCACCCAGTGCAGAGCCTTTGCCTCCTGGCTGGAGAGGCCCGTCCGCAGGCTAATTTCAGCAGAGCCTGATGGTGGGACCAGCACCAGACCACACCTTTGCCTCCCAGAGGCCTCCTGGCCCTCCTGTCACGGCCTCTGAGAGCCATACCCCTCGGCCCCGTCTCCTGACCTGCAGGCCGCAGGACCAGCTGCCCACGGCCCACACACACACTTCCTGGGCATTTCTTTAGAGCTTTAAAATGGTACCTGGAGACCACCAGGCGCAGTGATCAGATCCGGTGGTGTGGTACCTCCCAGTACTGACCACTTCTTGCTCTCAGACTGAGGTGTGGCAGGAAGGGGATGTGGCCCAGGAGGGAGGCAGGTGGCCTGGGAGTCTCCCGGACCCTCAGTGAGCCTGTGTCTCTGGGCGCTGCAGCTCTGCGCCCCTCTCCTTTCTTCCAGAACATTCCCCACTGGGGCCAGAGAATTGCGTTTGCACCAGGAATGCATCCTGGCGTGTGTATGATCACGCCTGGGTGTCCTGTTCTCATGAGCAAGCGGTTTTAACCAACAGCATAATTTATACTCATAGACAGGACTGGAGGAAGGGCCGTTCCCGAGACTGGGGTACAGTGCCTTGGAAAGCACCCCCGAAACAGTAGACCTTGTATTTTTAGTGTCCCCTGCAACCATCCTTTGACTTGGAGCAAGAATTTCCGCTGCTGCTACCCCCGAGATGGGCTTCACCAGATGTTAATAACGTGCTTATTTTCGCTAAGTGCTATTTTGGCACCAGTGTTAGTTGCAATTTATATTCTGCAGCATTTGATGCTGGGAAAAGAACCCACCCTAATAGTCCCCAATTGGCAGAGCTTGGCTGTTAAGCGGCAGACCATATGCTGCCTGCCGGAGGAGCGTGGTCAGCACTTGTCCCCGTGACTGCGTGCGTGTGCATGCGTGTACCTGTGCCCTGTGTGTGCACGTGTGACTGCATGGGTGTGCCTGTGTGTACCTGTGCCCTGTGTGTGCACGTGTGCCTGCGTGCATGTACCTGTGTGCACGTGTGCCTGCGTGTATCTGTGCCCTGTGTGTGCACATGTGCCTGCGTGTATGTGTGCCTGTGTGTGTGTGCCTGTGTAAACCTGTGCCCTGTGTGTGCATGCGTGTGTGAGTCACATCTTCCCTGTGTGAGTGTGAGGGAGAGACTGAGGGGTTGGAGAGAGGGTGGAGGGGAAAAGGTATGTATCCCTTTGTTCTTTAAAAGGGAGAGCTCCTACTTCTCTGGCTGCCCCGTCCTGCCTGTGCCCCCAGCTCACCCCAGACCTAGCTGCTATTTATTCTCCTGACTTCCTCCTGGCCCTGCGGCCCCATGGCCCTGTGGCCTGTGACCCTGCAGCCCCTTGTCCCGCAGCCTCCGCCCCGCCGCCTGCTCCATGTCACCAGGCAACACTGGGCCCCACCAGGCTTCTGAAGGTGGCCCAGGGCAGGCACTTGAGCCTGAGGACCCAGAGCAAAGGTGCCTTTCTGGGCCTTGGGTGCTCCTCTCTGCTGTATGAGGCTTTTCTCTCTTTCAAGGGCCCGTCCAGCCCAGGGGAGCTGGGTGAGGGCTGCTTCCTTCTGCAGCAGAGGAGGCGGGCTCTATCCCTGCCATCCGCTGCCCCCAGACGCCCTGCCAGGACACAGGCCTGAGACGTTTCTTCTCCAAGAGGCCGTCCCGGGACCTGTGTGTGCACAGGGCGGGAGGACACTCGCTGCTTTGACCCAGGACTGCAGCCAGGATGGGCTGAGCTCCTCTGGCGCTAAAAACACACAAGGCGTGCCTGCCAGCTCAGCAGCGCCCTCCCTCAACCACTCCCTGTGCCCGGACCCAGAGCCACAGGCCTTTGGGCCCAGGGGACTGGGGCTGGGCTCAGGCTTGGGCCTGGGGGGCTCATGGAGGGGCCAGGCCTAGAGCAGTAGGGCTGTGACAGCTGAGGGCTGGGCCCCTGCCAGCCAATGAAGCTCCAGATCAGTGTCCCGGCCTTGGAGGTGCCAGCAGTGCTCCTGCAGGGCTGGAGGGTGCTGGAGCCCTGGATGCGGAGACCCTGATCTCCCAGCAGGCAGTGCTGTGACAGCCTCCCACCTCCTCTTCCCCTGTTATCTGCTCGTTTTAGGATCTGAAAATGACAGATTTTTTTTTTTTTTTGAGAGGGAGTCTTGCTTTGTCCCCCAGGCTGGAGTGCAGTGGCACGATTTCGGCTCACTCACTACAACCTCTGTCTCACAGGTTCAAACGACTCTCCCACCTCAGCCTCCCGAGTAGCTGGGATTACAGGCACCCGCCATCATGACCGGCTAATTTTTGTATCTTAGTAGAGACGGGGTTGCACCATGTTGGTCAGGCTGGTCTTGAACTCCTGACCTCAAGTGATCCTCTTGCCTCGGCCTCCCAAAGTGCTGGGATAACAGGCGTGAGCCACCGCGCCTGGCCCATTACGGAGCTCTTGTAAGAAAGCTTGTGAAATTCATGGACAAGGTGTGGCGATGAAGTGTGGGGCCGCTAAACCGGAGGCAGAGGAGACGTCGACCGCCTCCTGTGGACGTGGGCAGAGCGCTGCTGCCAGTTCCTGGTAGCCTTGACCACGACGCTGGGGGGCTCTTCATGATGGCCATCGGTCTCATTTGCACTTGGGGGTGTGGGTTCAAGTTAGAAGTTTCTAGATCTACTGGGCATGATGAACACAAACCCCACAGACACTGAGGAACGCCGTGGTGGCCGTGACTCGGGCCAGCTGTTATCAGGGCTCCTCTACTCTCTCAAGCTCCTTCAAGAAACATGGGAGGGGCTGGGCGCAGTGGCTCAAGCCTGTCATCCCAGCACTTTGGGAGGCTGGGGCAGGAGGATTGCTTGAGCCCAGGAGTTCGAGAGACCAGCCTGGGCAACATAGTGAAATTCATCTCTACATAAAATTTAAAACATGGTCAAGGTGGCTCAGCTTTTTCTCCTGTAATCCCCACTTTTGGGAGGCCGGTGATCGCATGGATCACGGTGGTCAGGAGATCAAGACCATCCTGGCTAACCTATGAAACCCCGCCTCTACTAAACATACAAAAATAGCCGGGCGCAGGTGGCTGGGCTCTGTAGTCCCAGCTACTGGAGGCTGAGGCCGGAGAATGGCGTGGAACCTCGGGAGGCATGAGCTTGCAGTGAGCTGAGATCCGCCACCACACTCCAGCCTGGGCTACAGAGCCAGCCAGCTCGCCTCAAAAAAAAAAAAAAAAAAATAAAATAAAAATAAATAAATAAATAACAAAATAAATAAAATAAAATTTAAAGTCAAGTTAGCTGGGAAATTGCACGGTGTCTGTGGTCCCAGCTATCAGGAGGCTGAGATAGAGCTGCCAAGGCCAGGAGTTGGAGGTTGCAGTGAGCCAAGATCACACCATTGCCCTCGACCCTGGGCCACAGAGAAATACCCTGTCTCAAAAAAACAAAAAATAAAGCAGAAATGCTGAAGGGGTTGGTTTACGGGAAAACCCCAGATCAGAACACCTGGCTACTCTCCCGCCCCAGACCAGTGGACCTGGGAATGAGGGTTGGTCCTGGGAGGCTTTTCTCCAAGCTGTTGCTGCCAGACCTGCCGGGGGAACCCTGGCCACAGAAGCCTCCCAGGGAGTGAGCCAGAGCCTGGACCGCTGTGTTGTTGATGTGTCTGGGGCAGAGGGTGGGGAGTGTGCAAGGGTGTGTGTGTGCCGGGGGGTGTTCACGGGCAAGCATGTGCGTGCCTGTGTGTGTGCGTGCCCCTCCCCTGCAGCCGCTGGTGGTACCTCCCTCCAGCCCCTTCGCCACCCTCTGAGCATTGCCCATCCGCGTGAGACTGCCCAGAGACAGCAGAGCTCCACGTGTTTTTAAGGCGAGACCTTTCCCTGGCCCCGGGGGTCTTGCCATATCTCATGACCAGGTGCTAAATGACCCTACATGCATTACCTGCCTTTTGATGACCAACCTCCCTGTCCCCGTCCAGCTGACTTGCCCCCATGGCGTCTCACGGTGATGCCTGCTCCTGACTTTGGTGTTCCCTGTAGCAAACTACCTTCTGGATGGGAATTTTCATGTACATGTGTGGCATGTGGAAAATTTCAAATAAAATGGACTTGATTTAGAAAGCCAGGCAGCCGTGTGCTCCTTCTAGCAGGGACGCTTTGACCTCTTACCTACAACCCCTTCCTTGGGCCCGAGGCTGGTGGCTTCGTTCACTTCAGATGGTGGGGGGTGGGTGCTGTGCTTGGGTGGGGTGCAGGTTGTCTGAAACAGGGGTGTGTGGATGGAGACACAAGACCCAAAGTGGGGAACAGAGGGGCACACACTCCCCAGGGGGCATCAGGAGGTAACAGCTGAGACAGCCTTGGGCTGGGGAGGCCAAAGGTGAGCGAGGAGGCTGCGTAAGTCAGGATGGGCCTGGCAGGGAGCAGTGCAGGTGCACTGGCATGGTTGTACAGGCTGCACACTGCAAAAGCCTCCCTGTGGTCTGGTGGCAGCTCAGACGGCAAAAGTGGTAACTGGCTGAAGGCAGGCAGGGCCGAGTCAGCTTAGGTGTTCCCCTGAGGCTGTGGAAACAGCCTCAGCCTTGTTCATTCTATTTTATTATCATTTTTTGAGATAGAGTCTTGCTCTGTTGCCCAGGCTGGAGGGCAGTGGTGTGATGGCTCACTGCAACCTCTGCCTCCTGAGTTAAAGCATTTCTCCTGCCTCAGTCCCCTGAGTAGCTGGGATTACAGGCACCCACCACCATGCCTGGCTAATTTTTAAAATATTTTCAGTAGAGACAAGATTTCGCCGTGTTGACCAGGCTGGTCTTGAACTCCTGACCTCAAGTGATCCACCTGCCTCGGCCTCCCAAAGTGCTGGGATGACAGGCATGAGCCGCCAGGCCTGGCCTATCTTAACCATTTTAAAGTGTGTAATTTGCCAGCAGAGGGTTTTTTTGAAGAAAAAAAAAAAATAAAGTGCATAGTTCAAGCGGGGGGCAGTGGCTCATACTCGTAATCCCAGCACTTTGGGAGATCAAGGCAGAAACATCACTTGTGCCGAGGAGTTTGAGAGCAGCCTGGGTAACATAGTCAGACCTTGTCTCTATAAAAAGTACAAAAATTAGCTGGGCATGGAGGCGCACGACTGTCTGTGGTCCCAGCTATTTGAGGGGAGGCTGAGGCAGAAGCATTGCTTGAGCCTGGGAAGTCAATGTTGCAGTGAGCCATGATTGCACCACTGCACTCCAGCCTGGGCGATAGAGCGAGACCCTGTCTCAGAAAAAAAATGAACTGGCCGGGCGCAATGGCTCACGCCTGTAATCCCAGCACTTCGGGAGGCCAAAGTGGGTGGATCACGAGGTCAGGAGATCGAGACCATCCTGGCTAACACGGTGAAACCCCGTCTCTACTAAAAGTACAAAAAATTAGCTGGGCGTGGTGGCGGGTGCCTGTAGTCCCAGCTATTTGGGAGGCTGAGGCAGGAGAATGGCGTGAACCCGGGAGGCAGAGCTTGCAGTGAGCCAAGATCACGCCACTGCACTCTAGCCTAAGCGACAGAGCGAGACTCCGTCTCAAAAAAGAAAAAAAATGAACTGCACAGTTCAGTGGCATTAAGCACATCACAGTGTTGTGCAGCCATTACCACTATCCGCTTCTAGAACTTTCTCATCTTCTGCAACTGAAACTGTGTCCCCATTAAACATTCACTCCCCAGCCCCTCCCTCAGCCCCAGGCACCCACCATTCTACTTCCCGTCTCTATGAGTTTGACTCCTCTGGGTGCCCGATAGAGTGGAATCTGGGCTGGGCACAGTGGCTCACGCCTGTAATCCCAGCACTTGGAGAGGCCGAGGCTGGTGGATCACCTGAGGTCAGGGGTTTGAGACCAGCCTGACCAACATGGTGAAACCCCCTCTCTACAAAAAGTACAAAAAATTAGCCAGGCGTGGTGTGGTGTGTGCCTGTAGTCCCAGCTACTTACGAGGCTGAGGGAGGAGAATCGCTTGAACCTGGGAGGTGGAGACTGCAGTAAGCCAAGACTGCACCACTGCCCTCCAGCAGCCTGGGTAACAGCGAGACTCCACCTAAAAAAAGAGTGGAATCTGCAGTACATGTGCTTTTTTTTTTTTTCTTTTGAGGTGGAGTTCCATTCTGTCGCCCAGACTGGAGTGCAGTGGCGCAGTTTCGGCTCACTGCAACCTCTGCCTCCTGACTTCAAGGGATTCTCCTGCCTCAGCCTTCTGAGTAGCTGGGATAATAGGCATGTGCCACAATGACCAGCTATTTTTTGGGTTTTTAGTAGAGATAGTGTTTCACCATGTTGGTCAGGCTGGTCTTGAACTCCTGACCTCAGGTGATCCACCCACCTCAGTCTCCCAAAGCGCTGGGATTACAGGCATGAGCCACTGCACCCGGCACGTGTGCCCTTGAGGCTGGTTTATTTGCTGTGTCAGTTTGGAGCAGAGACCTCCTTTGCCTGTCCTGGGCTCTGGGAAGAGGCTCGGTCCTGAGTGTGGCAGGAGGTGGGAGGAGGGACCAGAGTCCAGATGGGGACAGGGCTGCTGCAGAACGTAGTGGCCACGATGGGGCCCCTCACATGAACTGGGGACTCAGCAATACCTCCTTCTGGCTTGGTCCTTGAGGTGATGGTGTTTCCCTGACAGAAATGGCGACATAGGGCCGGGAGCCTCCCATCCTGCCCAGCATTGAGCCATTGCCTGCGGTTGACATGCACCCACTGCCCCCTGGTGATGTCTCGTGTCTGGCTGGGTCGGTGCTGGGGAATTGGGCAGTGGGTGGGGGCGGATCCACTGTGCCGCTGACGCCAGTGGCTGCAGCAGGGGAGAGAGGATGGGAATGCATGCAGCGAGGAAGCCCAGGAGCCCTTCCTTCAGAGACACACTTGAGACTGTCATTACAGCAACAGGCAAGCGGGGAGAGGAGGCGCCAAGGCTGAGCAATAGCCAACAACATTCCATCTTGTACATAACAAGGCACTCCCAAGTTCAGGGTCCAGAACGGCCACTGTGAGGTGCTCACGGCTTCTCCAGGGCAGGTGTTTGCACAGGGGATGGCACTACGACTTGTCTGTTCTACCATGTCTGGAGCCTCTGCCGCAGTGACTCAGCAGTTGGGGACTGAAGTCTCCTGGAAGCATCTTTACTCACAGGTCTAGTGGTCAATGCTGGTGTTGACCTGGACCTCAGTAGGGCCCGTGGCTGGCTGGAACACTTCCATGTGGCCTCATGTGGCCTGTCCATGAGACCTCTCCATGTGGCTTTGTCATGCGGCCTCATGTGGCCTGTCCATGAGACCTCTCCCATGTGGTCTCTCTATGTGGCCTCTCCATGTGGTCTCTCCATGTCGTCTCTCTACCTAGGCTAGTTGGGCTTCCTCACAGCATGGCAGTTGGGTCCAAGAGCAAGCATCTCCAGAAAACCAGAAGGACGGGCCCTGGCTTTGGCTGTCACATGGTATCACTTCCACACACTGTCGACCAAGGCAGTCCCAGAAGCTGCCACATTCAAGAGATGGGGCACAGATCCCCCACTTTCCAGGATGAGTGTTGAGCTGTCATTGCAGAAGACCTCTTGGGGTGGGAGGTCATGTGACCAGTTTTAGAAAGTGTGTCATAGTGCACTGGGCCTGTTGGTGTTGGCCTTGGCCTTGCCGAGGGGTGTGCTGGGGGTGTGGTGGGGGCAGCAGCTTCAGCCCAGGTCTGGGGGAACTTCTGTTTTCCCACACGCCTCCTGAGCTGATGCTTCTGCTTTCATTTTTGTTTTGAGACAGGGTCTTGCTCGGTCACCCAGGCTGAAGTGCAGTGGCGTCATCCTAGTTCACTGCAGCCTCGGCCTCCTGGGCTTAAGTGGTCTTCCTGCCCCAGCCTCCCGAGGAGCTGGGACTGTAGGTGCGCCCCACCACACCACACAGGGTCTTACTGTGTTGCCCAGGCTGGTCTCAAACTCCTGAGCTCAAGAAATCCTCCCGCCTCAGCCTCCCAAAGTGCTGGGATTACAGGTGTGAACCACTGCGCCTAGCCGTGATGCCCCTGTTTTGTGAGGGGCACTGTGCCAGGGAGGCCAGAACATGTGAAGAGCCCTGAAAAGATCAGGGGTCTCTACCTGGAGTCGACTGAGTGTGTGAAGCCCCCTGGCCTTTGTCCATGTGGCAAGACTTTAAAATAAAATCAAAATGGCCTCAGCTGGGCGCGGTGGCTCAAGCCTGTAATCCCAGCACTTTGGGAGGTGGAGGTGGGCGGATCACGAGGTCAGGAGATGGAGACCATCCTGGCTAACACGGTGAAACCCCGTCTCTACTAAAAATACAAAAAATTAGCCAGGCGTGGTGGCGGGCGCCTGTAGTCCCAGCTACTAGGGAGGCTGAGGCAGGAGAATGGTGTCAACCCGGGAGGCGGAGGTTGCAGTGAGCCGAGATTGCACCATTGCACTCCAGCCTGGGCAAAAAGAGCAAAACTCTGTCTCAAAAAAAAAAAAAAAAAAAAGAAAGAAAAAGAAAAAAGAAAAAGCCCAGCCCTCTGTGTTCCAAGGGTTTGCACTGGAGGCCTCGGGAGTCGTGGCTGGAGGAGGGTGTTCGGAACAGCTAGCTTGAGAGGCTTTGGCTGCCCCCAGGAGTCCTGCACAGCTGACTGGTTTATTGCGGGTGTAGAACTTGCAGGATAGTGGAGGTGGCATGATGGAATCCTAGCTTCGGAGCCACGGTTTGCCGTGACCCTTGCTTTGCAGATGAAGTGGGGGCGCCCGGGGGTCAGCTGCCTGCTCAAGGCCACGCAGCTAGTGGTGGTTAGTGTGTCTCATGGTTATAGAGCCTGGGCGAGATGCTGCACGCTGGGCCTCTGCTCTGCACGGATGAGGGAGGGGAGGCCCTGCTCAGACACCATTGGCAAGGACACAGGGATGTCTCTGTGTGGCTAGAGCAGCCTGGGAACCCGGCGAGCCTTTCTCAGCCACGGCCATCTCCAGGCCTTGGGTGAAGGAGGAGAGCTGCCAGCCAGCTGTGCTGGGAGAGCAAAGGATGTCACCTTTTTCCCTTCACAGGTGCCGGGGGCCACTCTGCTGTGTTCCAAGCCTGGGAAGTGGATGTGCCCCCCCGGGAAGGGGAGGGGGCAGCCTCTCGGCCGGGGGCCAGAGAGGCCTTTCTGGAAGGGGCTTGGGGTCTCCCCTTCCTCTTGTGTGGTGTGTCTTGTGTCTGCCTGCCCTGTGGAAGGTTGGCCGTGGTGACACTCAGGAGCCAGGAATGGTGACTTGCTGGCCAGGCCTTTCCTGCGGTTTCTCTGGGCAGCTTGGAACTGCAGGTTTCCCAGGGTTCCTGGTTCTCGGGTTTTGTGGCACCCCACACTCTGACATTCACACACAGACGTTTATTCACACACACACCACACCCACACACACACTCACACCTGCACACTCACACTCAGGCTCACAAATCTTCTCCCATGTCACACCCATATCACACACACACAGTTCCACCAGTGCTCACACTTCTACAACTCTCGCAAAATCCACTTGAGTCCACACCTCCACCCCAGCCACACAGACACACCTCTGCTCACCCCACACGCACGCCACTTACACAGACACCCCACGCTTTCCACGGCATGCTCCCACATTCGCATGCACACATGGAGCTTCCTATATGCACACCCTTGCACACTTGCACTCACCCACACCACACACATTCTTATCACACAGCACCTGTGTGGATTTGCACATATACCCCACACATTCACTCACCCACACACGGATAGCTCACGCATTCACACTCACGTGCACACGTACCAATGTGCTCATTTACACACACACGCCCATGTTCACTCATGTAGCACACACATGCTCACATAACTCACATTCTTTTTTTTTTTGAGACGGGGTCTCGCTGTGTCGCCCAGGCTGGAGTGCAGTGGTGTGATATCGGCTCACTGCAAGCTCCGCCTCCCGGGTTCACGCCATTCTCCTGCCTCAGCCTCCCGAGTAGCTGGGACTACAGGTGCCCACCACCACGCCCGGCTTATTTTTGTATTTGTAGTAGAGATGATGTTTCACCATGTTAGCCAGGATGGTCTCGCTCTCCTGACCTCGTGATCCGCCAGCCTCGGCCTCCCAAAGTGCTGGGATTACAGGTGTGAGCCACAGAGTCCACCCATAACTCATTCTTACACACATTCCGCATACATAGTCACTCAGACATGTCCACACAGATGCAGACACACATAACCCCCACTGCTCACACACAGTCTCTATGTCTCATCACACCCAAACACCACACACTCTTACTAAATTCACACACACGTTCACATGCCAAACAAAAGGACTCGATTAATTTTATAAACCTAGCAGTGAACACAACCAGTTCGATTAAAGGTGAACTTAGGCCCTGGCACGGTGGCTCATGCCTGTAATCCCAGCACTTTGGGAGGCTGAGATGGGAGGATCACGTGAGGCCAGGAATTTGACATCAGCCTGGGCAACACAGTGAGACCCTTGTCTCTACAAAAACTAAAAAGTTAGCCTATCATAGTGGTGTGCATCTGTAGTCTCAGCTACTTGGGAAGCTGAGGTGGGAGGATCACTTGAGCCCAGGAGTTTGTGTCTGCAGTGAGCCGAGATCACCACTGCACTCCAACCTGGGCAACAGAGTAAGATGCTGTCTCAATAACTCACTAACTAAATAAATATAAAAAGAGGTAAACTTAGTTTTATTATGTTCCTTTTCCAGAACATGTGAAAATTTCAGAAAAGTAGAACAGAGGGAAAAGATAGTCCACACCCACGTTCTCACCCGCCCTGCAGTGCATCCGTTAATATTTCAGTAAACGTCTTTCCAGTCTTTGTTCTATGGTCTTAAAAAATGTCTGAGGTGGCCGGGTGCAGTGGCTCATGCCTGTAATCCCAGCACTTTGGGAGGCTGAGGCGGGCGGATCATGAGGTCAGGAGATCGAGGCCATCCTGGCTAATACAGTGAAATCCCATCTTTACTGAAAATACAAAAACAGGGCCGGGCGCTGTGGCTCAGGCCTGTAATCCCAGCACTTTGGGAGGCCAAGGTGGGTGGATCACAAGGTCAGGAGATGGAGACCCTCCTGGCTAACACAGTGAAACCCCGTCTGTACTAAACATACAAAAAAAAATTAGCTCGGTGTGGTGGTGCACGCCTGTAGTCCCAGCTATTCGGGAGGCTGAGGCAGGAGAATTGCTTGAAACCGGGAGGCGGAGCTTGCAGTGAGCCGAGATCGCACCACTGCACTCCAACCTGGGTGACACAGCAAGACTCCGTCTCAAAAAAAAAATCAAAAAAACAAAAATTAGCCGGGCGTGGTGGTGGGCGCCTGTAGTTCCAGCTTCTCGGGAGGCTGAGGGAAGAGAATGGTGTGAACCCGGGAGGCGGAGCTTGCAGTGAGCCAGGATGGCGCCACTGCACTCCAGCCTGGGCGACAGAGCAAGATTCCATCTAAAAAAAAAAAAAAAAAAAAAGGTTCGAGACTGCAATAATTGGATTTCACGTCCTGCTTTTCTGCTCACACACAGAGTGTGGCCTCTTGGGTTCCTCCATCATTTTAACGACAGGGCTTTGCTGTCTCAAGCTCTTTCTGCTGTCAGACAAGTAGGTTGTCTCCAATGAGTCAGTCTCCTAAGGAAAGAAGCTCCCCTCTCCTTAGACTGGTGTTTTTCTATCTTTAGGATTGTTTCTTTGGAAGAGACTTTTCGTTAGTTGAAATGACTAGAGCAGAGGATTAATATTTTTGCGATGGGTAGGAGCTTTGAGGACCCCAGAGGCGGAGTTGTGTATCAGGTGTGACCTTAGTGTCTTTCCCCGGCGTGATCTGGCCCTCGAAACAGGCAGGACAGCTCTCAGCTGCTGCCCAAAAGGGTATTTTTATTTGCAAAGTTCCCTGATTTATTTTATTTTATTTTTTGGAGACTCTGCCTCCCAGGCTGGGGTGCAGTGGCATGATCTTGGCTCACTGCAACCTCCGCCTCC
The DNA here is from genome assembly GCF_008728515.1 of Papio anubis. NCBI lineage: Eukaryota > Metazoa > Chordata > Mammalia > Primates > Cercopithecidae > Papio > Papio anubis. The sequence goes on from NC_044979.1 coordinate 143,261,785, forward strand.
CAGGTTCAAGTGATTCTCCTGCCTGAGCCTCATGAGTCGCTGGAATTACAGGCACCCGCCACCACATCCGGCTAATTTTTTTAGTTTTAATCGAGACAGGGTTTTGCCGTGATGGCCAGGCTGGTCTCGAACTCCTGACCTCAGGTGATCTGCCCCCCTCGGCCTCCCGAAGTGCTGGGATTATAGGAGTGAGCCACTGCCTGTACATTTAAATTGATGTAAATTATGTTGAGCAGTCATTCCCCACAAGCCCCCTGAGTTTGCTTTTGTGTCCAGAGATGGGGTGACCTCCAGCTGGCTGCATCCGGGATTGAGGTTCAGGGTCATAGCTGCAACCTTTGTTACCCCAAGGAGTCCCAAACTCCTGCCTCCCTCCTGCCTCCTGCACAGGCCTTGGCTGGGTCATGTCACAGCAGTGCTGTGACCGGCTGTGGAGGCAGAATAATGACCCCCAGAGATGTCCATGTCCCGGTCCCCAGATCCCGTGTTTGTGGGTTCTGTGGCAGAGGGGAATGGAAGTTGCTAATCGCCAACCTTGAGATGTGGAGAGGCTGTGGGATTATCCTGGTGGCCCAATTGAATCACCAGGGCCCTGGAGGCAGGAGAGGAAGAGCTGAGGGCTGGCGGGGGAGAAACACGGGCGGTTGCTGGAGGGAGGACCTCCAGCCAAGGAGCACAGGTGGATTCTAGAAGCTGATAAAGGCCAGGAAAGGGGATCTTCCCCCAGCACCTCCAGGAGGAGCATGGCCTGCACTTGACCTGAGCCCAGGGAGACCTGTCTCGGACTTCTGATCTCCAGGACTATGAGAGATTTAACCTGCATTTCTTTAAGGCACTGTGTGGTAATTAACGCCATTTCTTCCAGATGGGAGGGTTTCTGGTGACCTCTTTTTTGTTTTCTTTCTTTCTTTCTTTTTTTTTTTTTTATCTGATGTCTTTTCCTAGACTTGTTTTTTAAAAATAGATTCAGGAGGGCCAGGTGCAGTAGCTCATGCCTATAATCCCAGCATTTTGGGAGGCCAAGGCGGGCAGATCACCTGAGGTCAGGAGTTCGAGACCAGCCTGCCCAACATGGTGAAACCTCGTCTCTACTAAAAATACAAAATTTAGCCGGGCATGGTGAGTGGCGCCTGTAATCCCAGCTACTTGGGAGGCTGAGGCGGGAGAATCACTTGAACCTGGGAGGCAGAGGTTGCAGTGAGCTGAGATCGTGCCACTGCACTCCAGACTGGGTGACAGACTAAGACTCCATCTCAAAAAAAACAAAAAATTTAAGAGGTACCTGTGCAGCTTTTGTGCATGGGTGTATTGTGTAATCTGGGGGGTTTGGACTTCCAGTGAACTCATCACCCAAATAGTGAACATAGTACCCAATAGGTAGTTTCTCCACCATTGCTCCCCTCCCTCCCTCTCTCCCCCTTTTCCCAGATTCTATTTTTATTTATTTATTTTATTTATTTTATTTTTTTTGAGACACAGTCTTGCTCTGTCGCCTGGGCTGGAGTGCAGTGATATGAGGTGGGAGGACTGTTTGAGTCCAGGAGTTGAAAGCTGCCGTGAGGTATGATCGCGCCTCTGCCCTCCAGTCTGGGCAACAGAGTGAAACTCTATCTCAATCAATCAATCAGTCAATCAATCAATCAGTCAGGAGGCTGAGGTGGGTGGATCACTTGAGGTCAGGTGTTCCAGAAGAGCCTGGCCAACATGGTGAAACCCCGTCTTGAGTAAACATACAAAAATTAGCTGTGTGTGGTGGTGTGCGCCTGTAGTCCCAGTTATTTGGGAGGCTGTGGCAGGAGAATCACTCGAACCCGGGAGGCAGAGGTCATAGTGAGCTGCGATCGCACCACTGCACTCCAGCCTGGGCAACAAGAGCACAACCGTCTCAAAAAAATAATCAATAAAATCATACCTATCATAGATCTGGTAAAACAAAAAATAATTCACAGTCTATTCATCCCAAAGAGAAGTTGCAGAAACTAGATAGGATGTGATCTTTTATTTTGATTGTAAGAAAGTTGTTTATTTTATTATTATTATTTTTTGAGATGGAGCTTCGTTCTGTCACCCAGGCTGGAGTGCAATGGCACGGTCTCTGCTCACTGCAACCTCCATCTCCCGGGTTCAAGTGATTCTCCTGCCTCAGCCTCCCGAGTAGCTGAGATGACAGGTGTGTGCCACCACAACTGGCTAATTTTTATATTTTTAGTAAGACGGGGTTTCACCATGTTGGCCAGGCTGGTCTCAAACTCCTGACCTCTGGTGATTTGCCCGCCTCGGCCTCCCAAAGTGCTGGGATTACAGGCGTGAGCCACTGCGCGCGGCCATTGTTAGTTTTTTTTTTTTTTTTTTTTTTTTTTTTGAGACGGAGTCTCGCTCTGTCGCCCAGGCTGGAGTGCAGTGGCCGGATCTCAGCTCACTGCAAGCTCCGCCTCCCGGGTTCATGCCATTCTCCGGCCTCAGCCTCCCGAGTAGCTGGGACTACAGACGCCCGCCACCTCGCCCGGCTAGTTTTTTGTATTTCTTAATAGAGACGGGGTTTCACCATGTTAGCCAGGATGGTCTCGATCTCCTGACCTCGTGATCCGCCCGTCTCGGCCTCCCAAAGTGCTGGGATTACAGGCTTGAGCCACCGCGCCCGGCCAGTTTTTTTTTTTTAACATCCAAACAAATGTGACTATATGACTCTATGTTCCATGCTCCCACCCACTTTTTTTTTTTTTTTTTTGAATTAACCATTTTGCTTTGTCACCCAGGCTGGAGTTCAGTGGTGCCATCTCAGGTCACTGCAACATTTGCCTTCTGGGTTCAAGCAATTCTTCTGCCCCAGCCTCCCAAGTAGCTGGGACTACAGGCACCTGCCACCATGCCCCGCTAATTTTTGTATTCTTATTTTATTTTATTTTTGAGATGGAGTCTTGCTCTGTCACCTGGGCTGGAGTCCAGTGGCGTGATCTTGGCTCACTGCAACCTCTGCCTCCTGGGTCCAAGCAATTCTCCCTGCCTCAACCTCCTGAGTAGTTGGGATTACAGGCGTGCTCCACCAATGTCTGGCTAATTTTTGTATTTTTAGTAGAGACAGGGTTTCACCGTGTTGGCCAGGCTGGTCTTAAACTCCTGACCTCGTGGTCCGCCCACCTTGGCTTCCCAAAGTGCTCTGATTACAGGCCTGAGCCACTGCGCCTGGCCAGTCATTTAAAAATACATAGTTCAGGCCAGGCATGGTGACTCACACCTGTAATCCCATCACATTGGGAGGCTGAGGCGGGTGGATCATGAGGTCAGGAGTTTGAGACCAGACTAACCAACATGGTGAAACCCCGTCTCTACTGAAAATACAAAAATTAGCTGGGTGTGGTGGCATGTGCCTGTAATCCCAGCTACTCAGGAGGCTGAGGCGGGAGAATCACTTGAACTTGGGAGGCGGAGGTTGCAGTCAGCCAAGATTGTGCCACTGCACTCAAGCCTGGGCGACAGAGCAAAACTCTCTGTCTCAAAAAAAAAAAAAAAGTATGTGTGTGTATATGTATACACACATATATACACACATACACACATATATACACACACACACATATATATGTCATTCAGGGGCATGACGCAGATTTATATTGTTGTGCAATCATCACCACCATCCATTCCAAAACTTTTTTTTTTTCTGTTTTGAGACAGGATCTCGCCCTGTCACCCAGGATGGAATACAGTGGCACAATCATGGTTCACTACAGCCTTGACCTCCTGGGGTCAAGCAGTCCTCCTGCCTCAGCCTCCTAAGTAGCTGGGACTATAAGCACGTACCACCACGCCCATCTAATTTTGAATATTTTGTGGAGATGAGGTCTTGCTATGTTGCCCAGGCTGATCTGGAGTTCCTGGCCTCAAGTGATCCTCCTGCCTTGACCTCCCAAAGTGCTGGAATTATAGGCCTGAGCCACTGCCCCTGGCCCTCATGTACAAATTCTTAGGTGGACATGTTTTCAATTCTCTTGAATATATACTGGAAGTAAAATTGCTAAGTCATACGGCAACATTTTCAGGAAATGCCAACCTGTTCTCCTTAGCAGCTGCACCATTTTACATTCCCACCAGCAATATTTGAGTGTTCCAGTATCTTCATGTCCTTGCCAACACTTGCTATTTTCTGTCTGTTTGATTACAGGCATCCTAGTAGGTGTGAGGTGGTATCTCATGATACCTCTGATTTGTATTTCCCTGATGGTTAATAAGATTGGGCTTCTTTGTATGTGCTTACTGGTCATTTGTTTTATTTGTTTATTTATTTATTTATTTATTTTTTTGAGACTGAGTCTTGCTCTGTCGCCCAGGCTGGAGTGCAGTGGCGCAATCTTGGCTCACTGCAAGCTCCACCTCCCGGGTTCACACCATTCTCCTGCCTCAGCCTCCTGGGTAGCTGGGACTACAGGCACCCACCACCACGCCTGGCTAATTTTTTGTATTTTTAGTAGAGACGGGGTTTCACCATGTTAACCAGGATGGTCTCGATCTCCTGACCTCATGATCCGCCCGCCTCAGCCTCCCAAAGTGCTGGGATTACAGGCGTGAGCCACTGCGCCTGGCCTTCACTTTGTTTTTTAATGTTGTATCATTGGTGTCTAATGTTTTTTAACTTTTTTCAATTTTAATTTTTAATTTTTTTTTTTTTTTTGAGACAGTCTCGCTCTGTCACCCAGGGTGGAGTCCAGTGGCACATCTCGGCTCACTGCAACCTCTGCATCCCAGGTTCAAGCGATTCTCCTGCCTCAGCCTCCCGAGTCACTGGGATTATAGGTGCGCCACCACGCCCGGCTAATTTTCTGTTTTTATAGAGATGGCGTTTCACCAAGTTGGCCAGGCTGGTCTTGAACTCCTAACCTCAAGTGATCCATCCACTTACGCCTCCAAAAGTGCCAGTATTACAGGCATGAGCCACTGTGCCCGGCCAAAGATTTTTTTTTTTCCTTTTTTTTTTTTTTTTTTTTGAGATGGAGTCTCGCTCTGTCGCCCAGGCCGGAGTGCAGTGGCCAGATCTCAGCTCACTGCAAGCTCTGCCTCCCGGGTTCAAGTGATTCTCCTGCCTCAGCCTCCCGAGTAGCTGAGACTACAGGCGCCCGCCACTGCACCCGGCTAGTTTTTTGTATTTTTTAGTAGAGATGGGGTTTCACCATGTTAGCCAGGATGGTCTCGATCTCCTGACCTCGTGATCCGCCCGTCTCGGCCTCCCAAAGTGCAGGGATTACAGGCTTGAGCCACCGCGTCCGGCCTAGATGATTGTTTTAGAGTTACGGTTTGCCAGCCAGGAAGGGTGTCCCTGAGATCCCCTCAGTGAGTCTGTAAAGTCAAAATTATTTTATTTTTTTATTTTTTATTTTTTTTGAGACAGAGTCTCGCTCTGTTGCCCAGGCTGGAGTGCAGTGGCCGGATCTCAGCTCACTGCAAGCTCCGCCTCCCGGGTTTACGCTGTTCTCCTGCCTCAGCCTCCCGAGTAGCTGGGACTACAGGTGCCCGCCACCTCGCCCGGCTAGTTTTTTGTATTTTTTTTAGTAGAGACGGGGTTTCACCGTGTTAGCCAGGATGGTCTCGATCTCCTGACCTCGTGATCTGCCCGTTTCGGCCTCCCAAAGTGCTGGGATTACAGGCTTGAGCCACCGCGCCCGGCCTCAAATGCTTTCTTTGCCTTGCTTCGGTGTGCACCTTATACAAGCTTTCCCCTTGGGCTCCAAACCACCCGCCGTCTGGCACTGCCTGATTCTTGAATCAAACTCCTAAAATTTTAAGTGCTTAGGTTTATCTTTTTTCTTTTTTTGAAATGGAATTTCGCTCTTTTCTCCCAGGCTGGAGTGCAATGGCGCGACCTTGGCTCACTGAAACCTTCGCCTCCTGGGTTTAAGCCATTCTCCTGCCTCAGCCTCCCAAGCAGCTGGGACTATAGGCGCCCGCCACCTCTCCCGGCTAGTTTTTTGTGTTTTTTAGTAGAGACGGGGTTTCACCGTGTTAGCCAGGATGGTCTCGATCTCCTGACCTCGTGATCTGCCCGTCTCGGCCTCCCAAAGTGCTGGGATTACAGGCTTGAGCCACCGCGCCCGGCCATTATTTTCATATTGCTATTAAGATGTCATTTGCGGCTAGGTCCTCAGGTAGAGAGTGGAGATTCCTGAGAGCAAGCATTTGAGAACTGCAGGTGAAAATACTGTTTCTCAACCTCATTTGGCTGCAATCCACGGCGAGCTGGGTACTGCCTGCAACGCCTGACCCAGCCCGGGGCCTCCCTCTGCCGTGGCTTGTGACATAGTGACAGATTCTGTTTTATATAAAAAGGAAATGCGTGCCAACAGGAGATGAATTCATCTCCCAATGTGCCAGTGGGTACCCACGGTGGGGTAGGTGATGCCTGGCTTCCTGTCCTGGCCTCGGGCAAGTGAATACTTTCGTTTTTTCTCTGTAAAATGAGATAATGATGGAGGGACCCACCTCACGGTATCCTGTGAGGATTTCGTTTCTTTTCTTTTATCTTTTTTGGAGACCAAGTCTCACTCTGTTGCCCAGGCTGGAATGCAGTGGCGTGATCTTGGCTCACTGCAACCTCCACCTCCTGGGTTCAAGCCGTCTCCCTCCTTAGCCTCCTGAGTAGCTGGGATTACAGGTGTGTGCTACCATGCTGGCTAATTTTAGTAGAGACGGGGCTTCACCGTGTTGGCCAGGCTAGTCTCGAACTCGACCGCAGGTGATCTGCCTGCTTCAGTCCCCCGAAGTGCTGGGGTTACTGAAGTGAACCACTGTGCCCAGCTAATTTTGTTTCTTAATTTTGTTTCTTTTTTTTTTTTCTTTTGAGACGGAGTCTTGCACTGTCGCCCAGGGTAGAGTGTAGTGGCATGATCTTGGCTCACTGCAACCTCTGCCTCCCTGGCTCAAGTGATTCTCCTGCCTCAGCCTCTCGAGTAGCTGGGACTACAAGCACCCGTTACCACGCCTGGCCAATGTTTGTATTTTTAGTAGAAATGGGGTTTCACTATATTGGCCAGGCTGGTCTCGAACTCATGACCTCAGGTGATCTGCCCACCTTGGCCTCCCGAAGTCCTGGGATTACAGGCATGAGCCACTGCGCCCAGCCAATTTCGTTTCTTTTAGAGACAGAGTCTTGCTCTGTTGCCTAGGCCGGAGTGTAGCGACACGATCATAGCTCACTGCAGCCTTGACCTCCGGGGTGTAATTAATCCTCCCACTTCAGCCTCCCGAGTAGCTTGGACTATAGGCACTCACCACCACACCTGGTAATTTAAATTTTTTTGTAGGGATGGCGTCTTGCAATTAGGTTGGTGCAAAAGTAAAGGTGGTTCTTGCCATTACTTTTAATGGCAAAAATCACAATTACTTTTGCATCAATCGAGTATGTTGCCCAGGCTGGTCCAGAACTCCTGGGCTCAAGCAGTCCTCTGGCCTCAGCCTGCCAAAGTGCTGGGATTACAGGTATAAGCCACCGTGCCTGGCTGGAAGGAAGAAAATGCAACTGATTAAGGAAGTGCCCAGTGCAGTGCCCAGCACATAGTAGGTGCACAATAAATGTGAATTCCTGCCCTTGTTATTCTCTGACGTGTCCCTGAGCTGCTGAGCTAGGCTCAGGTCCGGCTGTGTTTGCAGCCACCCGCCACCCTGGGAATGCAGGACTGGAGCCCTTCTTGGGAGGGTTGGGCACCAGGAGAAAGGCTGGCGGGGACCTAATGCAGAAGGTGATTTATGGCGCAAACACAGCACTTGTGTGTGGAAGGAAAAGATTTTCTTTGAACAAACGAGACTTTCAGCCCTGTTTCCCAGTAGCACGATTACTTCAGAACTGTGCAGCTTTCACAAAACAAAAAATACGGTGAGGGATGAAGGGAGATGAGAACACCCTTGCAGCCAGTGGAACAAATGTTTCGGAACTGCAGAGGGGCAGCAGTTTGCAGACAGCGAGGCAGGGCTTGGGATGGAGGCCTGGGTGCATGTCCCAAGCCTCTGCCATCAGATTAGGGTTTAGGCCGGGCGTGGTGGCTCACTCCTGTAATCCCAGGGCTTTGGGAGGCTGAGGTGGGCAGATCGCTTGGGGTCAGGGGGTTCAAGACCAGCCTGGCCAACATGGTGAAACCCCGTCTCTACTAAAAATACAAAAATTAGCCAGTGTCATGGCACGCGCTGGTGACCCCAGCTGCTCGGGAGGCTGAGGCATGAGAATCACTTGAACCCAGGAGGCAGAGGTTGCAATGGGCGGAGATTGTCACCCTGGGTGACAGAGCGAGAACCTGTCTCAAAAAATAAAAAAACAAAGTTATGAATTGAAGCATTTTTTGAGGGAGTTCGGGAAGGAAGGGGATGGGAATGACAGACTCATGGTATCCCTGTGTCTTCAGCTGTTGGCCTTTGTGTTTGCAAAGTGTTTCATGATTATATTAAGTTTTACAATGTCTAACAGTTAATAGTAGCCCTGTTTCACTGTGTGTCAGGCACTGTCTTTTTTGTATGTTTGTTTTTTTGGAGACCGAGTCTCACTCGCTCTGTTGCTCAGGCTGAAGTGCGATCCTGGCTCATGGCAACCTCCACCTCCCAGGTTCAAGTGATTCTTCTGCCTCAGCCTCCCAAGTAGGTGGGACTACAGGCATGCACCACCATACTTATTTTTTGTAGAGATGGGGGTCTGACTATGTTGTAGGCTGGTCTTGAACTCCTGGCCTCAAGCAGTCCTTCCGCCTCAGCCTCCCAAAGTGTTGAGATTACAACCATGAGCCACTGTGCCTGGCTGAAAGGTTGCCTGTTTCATCAGGTGACTGCTATGCCTTTGTGCCATTTATTTATTTATTTATTTAGAGACAGAGTGTCATTCTGCTGCCTAGGCTGGAGTACGACGGTGTGATCTCAGCTCACTACAGCCTCTGCCTCCCGGGCTCAGGTGATTCTCCTGCCTCAGCCTCCTGAGTAGCTGAGATTACAGGTGCACGCCACCATGCCTGGCTAAGTTTTTGTATTTATTTATTTATTTTTTTTTGAGATAGAGTCTCACTCTGTCGCCCAGGCTGGAGTGCAGTGGTGTGATCTCGGCTCACTACAAGCTCCACCTCCTGGGTTCACACCATTCTTCTGCCTCTGCCTCCCAAGTAGCTGGGACTACAGGCGCCCGCCACCACACCCGGCTAATTTTTGTGTGTTTTTTTTTAGTAGAAACGGGGTTTCACCTTGTTAGCCAGGACGGTCTCGATCTCCTGACCTCGTGATCTGCCCTCCGCGGCCTCCCAAAGTACTGGGATTACAGGAGTGAGCCACCGTACCTGGCTAAGTTCTTGTATTTTTAATAGAGATGGGTTTTCACCACGTTAGTGAGGCTGATCTCAAACTCCTGACCTCAGGTGATCCACCCGCCTTGGCCTCCCAAAGTGCTAGGACTGCAGGCATGAGCCACCATGCCTGGCCCCTTGTGCTATTTGTTGATTACTGACTGTACTGGGGCTGAGCCAAGGCCAGAGCCCTGTGGTCCATCTCTGCAGACCTGTGTCTGGTAAAATCCTACCCCTGGCCTGAGTTCTGGAGTAGGTCACACGTTTGTTTTCTTTTCTTCTCTTTATGTTTTTTTTTTTCTTTCTTTCTTGAGACAGTGTCTTGCTCCGTCATCCAGACTGGAGTGCAATGGCATGATCATGTCTCACTGCAGCCTCAAATTCCTGGCCTCAGGCAGTCCTCCCCCCTCAGCCTCCTCAGTAGCTGTGACTGTAGGTAGATACCACCATGCCCAGCTAATTTTGTGTAGTGGTGGTTGGGGGTGGAGGGGTCTCACAATGTTGCCCAGGCTCATCTCAAACTCCTGGGCTCAACCAGTCCTCCCAACTTGGCTTCCTAAAGTGCTGGGGTTACAGCTGTCAGCCACTACAAGCAGCCCACGCTTGCTTTCAAAATGCCCTGCCATGGGCCGGGCACAGTGGCTCATGCCTGTAATCTCAGCACTTTGGGAGGCCGAGGCGGGCAGATCGTGAGGTCATGAGATCGAGACCATCATGGCTAACATGGTGAAACCCCGTTTCTACTAAAAATGCAAAAAAAAATTAGCCGGGCGTGGCGGCGGGCGCCTGTAGTCCCAGCTACCTGGGAGGCTGAGGCAGGACAATGGCGTGAACCCGGGAGGTGGAGCTTGCAGTGAGCTGAGGTCTGGCCACTGCACTCCAGCCTGGGCGACTGAGCAAGACTCCGTCTCAAAAAAAAAAAAAAAAACAAAAACAGTCCTGCCAACCCAGCCGCCAGCGTTGGCATTTCTGCTAAGGTGTTTGCCTCCGGGTTCAAGTGATTCTCGTGCCTCAGCCTCCCAAGTAGCTGGGACTATAGGCATGCGCCACCACGCCCAGCTAATTTGTTTTTTTTGGGGGGGATGGAGTCTCACTCTGTTATCCAGGCTGGAGTGTAGTGGCACCATCTTGACTCACTGCAACCTCTGCCTCCCGAGTTCAAGCGATTCTCCTGCCTCAGCCTCCTGAGTAGCTGGGATTACAGGTGGACGCCACAATGCCTGGCTAATTTTTGTATTTTTAGTAGAGATGGGGTTTCACCATGTAGGTCAGGCTGGTCTCGAACTCCTGACTTCCTTATCCGTCTGCCTCGGCCTCCCAAAGTGCTGGGATTACAGGCATCAACCACCGCGCCTGGCCAATTTTTGTATTTTTAGTAGAGACGGGGTTTCGCCATGTTGCCCAGGCTGGTCTCGAACTCCTGACCTCAAGCAATCCACTCGCCTCGGCCTCCCAAAATGCTGGGATTACAGGCGTGAGCCACTATGACTGGCCAGAAACCTCTCTATACAGAGCAAGGCCTTGGGGGGTCATTTTATTGGGGGATAGTGTGGACCCCCGTCTTGCTGCCAGTTCACTGCTGTGTTGCCCAGAAACAACTGACTGTCCCTTATCAGCTCTGAGACAAACTTCAGCCAAATCCTGAAACGGTTCCACCTGCTTTTCAGTTTGTGGTTTAAGGTTTTGGGTTTTTTTTTTTTAGGAAGTGAAATGAACAACTCTCCTCTGGAAGAGAAAGATAAGGCTTGAATCCGCAGGAGCGATGTCTGCTGGAAAGAAATATTTTTTAACTTGTGGGCAGTTCTCCAGCTGGGCTGTGTGAGTGAGGAAGCTGGCAGCGCTCTCGCTGAGCGAATTGGACGGAGGCTCTGTCGAGGCAGGGGTTCCTTTCCCCGGCGAAGCAGGCTGTGGGCCCAGGCCAGCCAGGCGCAGTGACAGGGATGGCTTGTGCCACAATGTGGCCTGGAGATCTGGTGAACTCGGAGGCCCGGACCCATTCCCCAGGCCAGCCACCTCTTCCCTCCAAAACACCCACTCCTGGCTGATGGGGGCCACTTGGGGCATCACAGGCCTTTGCTATCTAAAAGCTGCATTTCCCGGGCCTTCCGTTGCTTTTTAAAATACAGCTTAACCCTCCCTGACACTGCAGAGTCATTCTCTAGCTTGCTGCCATCTGGAGACTGCTGTGTATGGCTTCCAAGGTGGCCTCAACGCTCCACTGAGTTTCTGCAGGAACTCACTCCCACCGCCTGTTGCAGGATGTGTTTGGTAGCAAA